>NW_024426552.1:23918745-23976615 GCF_017311325.1 Ursus maritimus
TCGCGGGGGTGGTGATCGCGGGGGTGGTGATCGCGGGGGTGGTGATCGCGGGGGTGGTGATGGAGGGGTGGTGAAATGCAGCCCCACACTGGGGCTCCGTGCTCAGTGCGGTCTGCTTCAGATTCTCTCTCCCTCTCCCTCTGCCCCTCCTGCTCATGTTCTCTCTTTCTCTCTCTCATATAAATAAATAAATCTTAAAAAAAAAAAAAAAGGCCATAAAGCGAAAACAGCCCTCTGTGTGTGTTTATAGAGCCGTTCTAGCAGCAGTGAGAGTGGCGCCACCAAGCCCCTTACCTGAGAATTACATTCAGCATCTCAGCATAAGCGGCCAGCTTTGAACTACTCCGTGAGCATCTGTGCTTTATCTCAATTTATTTTATGCATCATTAGCAAGATGGTCTTATGGTATCAGAAAAACCTAAGAGAGGCTGGGGATCTGGGAGCATTCAAAAATTTCGAAATAAATTAAAAAACCATTTCGATTTATGAAAGTTTTTATAAGAACCCTCTACTTGGAATGATGAGGGAAACCTGTATTTCAGGCAGATGAGGTAGTTAGAACCAGTATTCTCTTTCCCCATTTAACCCCCACTCTTGGAGCTGAAGCTCTACCCCAGGCTTGGCAACTGAAGTACCGTGGCCCTGGTCACCTCGCCCCATCTTATTCAAAGTATACTGACTCCATGTCAAGAAAGGGAAGCCAAAAAGACCAGAGGCTTCCCCCACCCCTTTCACACAAACACTGCCCGTAATAGCAGTCTCACCGGGACAAGGTGAGTCCCCACTCTCAGCTCCTGTGTAGTGGCACAGAAGTTTGACCAGAGCAAGAGACAGGACTTAAGCATCCCAAGCTCCTCAGCTGTGCTTGAAGGGACTGACTATTTGGAAGAGAAAGTGGAGAACTTTATGCCTAAGGGCATTGTCCAAAATAGTGAAGATCTTGGTGGAAAACAATTAAAAGGAAGCTGATAGGAGCAAAGCAGCAGGGTCGCCAGAAGCTTAACAGAGAAATGTTATATATGTAGATAGATGATAGATAGATAGATAGATAGATAGATAGATAGATAGATAGATAGATATACTGAGAAGAGCTGGCCTGGGATAAGAGCCAACCCTGGGGACTGGGTCAGCTGTAGACGTGTTTTAAGTTGTACCCACTCAGGGGTAGAGTGGGATATGGGGCAGAATTTAAAGAATTCCTCATAGGCTGCACACTGACCCATCAGCATAGGGCCAAAGGCTCACTGGCACAGGAGGCTGAAACATAGCTTCTGACCACTCACTCACTGAGCAGTGAGCCACTCAGAGCTATAGGTGACTCCAAGAGCTTCAAAATAAAACCCCCCATATCCATGGGAGCCTGGAGGACTGGGCCTGCCCTAGGGCACCTCCCAGGAGTGACCAGAGAAGGAGCATCTAAGCCTCACGTGTATAAAGAAAAAAAGTCACCTCTCTACATAATGATAGCAACATCCAAGCCACATACTAGCCAACAATAAAGGGTTCAAATCTTACTAGCCAAGAAGGAGAATAAGTGACAGTAAGTAGCTGACATGGAGATGGAGGCTAAGTAGCCAAGCTAAGACAAAAACAGGAAAAATTAACTCAAAATTGACCATAAACCTAAATATAAGAATTAAAAATGATAAAACTCTTAAAGGGAATCAAAGAGTATTTCCTTAGATATAACACCAGAAGCCACAGATGACAAATAAATAAATAGAGCTGTAATAGAATTTAAAGATCTTGTGCTACAAAGCAAAGCCATCAAGAAAGTGAAAAGACAATCCCTAGAATGGGAAGGAATATTTGTAAATCATATGTCATATACAACGGGGCTAGAAGATCATGCCATGTTTTTTCATTTAAAAATGCCACAGCGTTGTAGTAGTTTCTGCTTCTATTCTGACTTTAGAGCAGTATGTGTGCATACGTGTATGGATACTTATATGTGCATAAAATAAAAATAAAAAGCTTCTTCATAAACTTTGCAATATTATTTTAATATAATCCCAGAGACTTTAGAATATTCTCAAAGTTAGTCATATAATATTTGCCAAACTCCTTGAACTGTGAGCATAAGTTAGACCATACAAAGAGGAATGGGCAGGGCGTTCTGGAAGATTAACTGCATGAGCAATGGTGCGTGAGAAGAGCCTGGCACGTTGAGAATCGTGATGAAATTGGTCCAGTAGAAAATCTTCCAGATTATTTAAGAAAAAAAGTATGAATGGGTAATGTAAGCCCCACATGTGAATAATCTGAATAATTCTTATAATAAATTGCCCATTGCTATGCCTGAGTAGATCATCAAAATTATAACACTCAAAACTCCAAAAGAATATTTAATTTCCTTTAATTTTAAGGAACCATAAAAAATTAACATTCAAACTCTCACAGTAGAAATATATGTATAGGTTGATACTATCAATATAAGAAATGCATATTAATCTGCGGATTCAATAGTGCTGACAGTGGAGCTCTAGTTCTGAGCATTCATCAGATGACTCCAGTTACCAGTGGGACGTTTCTTCGTCCTGGACCACATAATTCCTCCGGCTCTCCTACTTCCATACTGAGCGGGGGGTGGACATCTCTGGTAGGCCTGCCATCCCCAGTGGATGAGGTGTGCCATGCTCTTATTTTCTTGAGGTCTTTTATTCTGCACTAGATACTACAATGGAAGCTGTGTTTGGGTCTCAAGAAATACAGAACTTACTCGTCATTGTTGTTATTCTTGTTTTGTTTTGTTTTTTCCTAATACCTGATTCTTTATTCTCTGTTTGCTAGCCCTCAAAATCATTTCTCTTGCTCCCATTACATTCAAGGACATATGAAAAAAATTCAATAAAGTTAGATATGTAAAATCAAAAAAGAAAAACAATAATGTTAAGATTACAGTTCTTACAGACTAGCTAATAAGTTATGAGTGTAAGAAAAATACACAGCTATTGCAACACAAGTGCTTTTATCAGAATATCACATGGAGAAACCCTTTTCTTGATTTTTGTCCTCCCAACTACCTGCTTTTCCATAATCTTAGCAACCACCGACGAAAATACAATCTTGAAGTCTGACTGTTCACCTGATGCAGAAAAATTACTTGGTGGACTAAGTTTTTCACTGGTTGGTATAAAAGTTTGCTTTGTTATAAAGCCTGTTATCAGTTAGATTTAGATTCAATCAGATACAACATATATATTCAAACTAACAATGGTTGAAAAGATAAAAATTGACTTCTTTTTCATGGCATGGTGACAAAGAGGCAGGCATTTTGGAGGTAAAGTAGCTCGGGGTATTTTGTCTCCTTGTTCTATGTTCTTAAGCAATGCTTCATGATTTAAGATACTGCCTCTGAAACCCTCCATCATAGCACACAATTTTAGCAGTTGCAAGGAGGAAGTGAATGTCTTTTTTTACAGAGTACTCCATGGGCAGTCTATGGACTACTTTACATCTATTACATTCAGAACTTAATAATGCAGCCATACCTACCAAAATCTGTTTTGTCACTCATGAAAGATGAGTGACAAACATTAACAGATGAGTGACAAACTATTAACAGACAACTTACTTTCTCTCACCGGGTCTCTATGCCATTTATCTGAGACATATCAAGTTTTATTTATATTTTGGAGGATGAACAAAGGCTCCCAAGAAAATAGCCACAATCATATACTTAAGAGCAGAACTTAGCAATTTAATATTTTTAGGTAGCCTGGAATTGTAAATTATCTAACACATGCATGTGTGATATGTTTATTTTTTAAGTCTCTCCAACAGATCTCAACGGTTTTCTTTATAGTAGAGTAATGATCCCCCGTTGGCTAGGACAAATGTTTGGATTTTTCTTTTGAACTATATGTCACACGTATGGTAGGCAGAATGATGCCACCCCCATGATATTCACATCTTAATCAGCCAAACCTGTGAATATGATCATTTATGTGGCAAAAGGATTTTTGCAGAGATAATTAAATATAAAATCTTGAGATGGGAAGATTATCACAGTGAGATCAATGCGATCAGAAGAGTCTTTACAAGAAGGATGCAGGAGTGTCAGAGAGAAAAAGATTTGAAGACCTTATGTTGCTGGCTTTGAGGATGGGGGAAGGAGTCATGAACCAAAGGGATGCAGGCAGACACTGAAGCTAGAAAAGGTAAGGAAACAGATTCACCCCTAGAAGTTCCAGAAGGAATGAATCCCTCCTATACCCTCGATTTTAGCCCAATGAAACCTCTGGCATACATAACCACCAAATATAAATTTGTGTTGTTTTATGCCACTAAAGTTTGCAGTAATTAGCTCTATCAGCCATAGGAAAATATACTGCATAACAAATAACAAAGTTAACACAACTTTAATAAGCAGAGAAAATGCAGTTTCTTTATTTTCTGAAATGTACTTAGTTTTCCTCCTGGAAGACCATCCTACTAAGATAAAGATGGAAAAGTGAGCTTTTCTGTTAATTACGCCTCAGTTTCTTCCATGTGAACTGTCTTTGATTATTGATCCCACTTTCACGTCACCCCTCTCTTTGACTTCCTAATTATCTCCAGGATGGTAACTGGATATATCTGGGCAGTTGGCCGGAGGCTCCACAGATCTACTATTGGATCAGAGTTTGTCTAATTTTTTCACTGAACTGGTACCTCTGAAGGGAGAACTAGTCTTAAATAGACCTTCAGTCATAATGCTGGAAATCTTTTCAACTCTGATGGCAAATGTGAAGTATGTCGACTCTTGAGTTTGCAGTTCATGGACCCTCTTGGCTCATATATTATCCTCCCCAAACTTGAACATTCATGCACTTCCGAGTCACTTGCACATCACTTAGTGTCTCAGGAGCCATGAAATCTTCCCCAGACTCATTTAACTAGAAACCTTCCTTGGGCAACGTTTCACCATCACCACATATTAGGTATTGCCCCGGGCTGAATGTAAGGATGTAAGACTTCATTATGAAGTTTACAGACCTCCAGACTATTTTCAGGAAAGAAAGCTATCAACTCTGATGTCCGTGGCTTCCTTAAAATATATCTGGTTATTTCTTCCACACTGCTTTGAAGGAGAAGTAGAAAACAGAGAGGGAAATAAAACAAGGACACTTCCCTCTTTGAACAAACATTTTCCTTTCTCTCTTCTCCTTTCCTCTACCCATTGGGCAGTAAGGGGTAGATTGTCCCACTGCTTTTCTGTCCAGATGGAATTCTTTTTATATGACACCCCGATTCTCTTTTGCCCCTGCCAAGTTTTCCAGTCTATGCTTCTGAGATGGAATAGTCACTCAATGAACTTGGATCTCTCTTTTCTGTCTGAGAAATAGCGATCTCTTAAAATAGTGTTTCACTGGAGTTTGAAAAATAAAGCCATCTTTGAGACTCAAGCTACACTGACTCTTCTATTGTTGGTAGTTTCATCTAACTCTTGAAGGGATGGATGTTATTTATTTAATAGTTTGGATCTGCAAATTTACTGGATATGAAAATATATATTCAAATATATCAAAGAATACTGCTCTTATACCCATACTTTTGGAATAGATGACCACTTATTCCCTTTTTACGATGCCTCTGCTCATATTTCTTCAATATTGGACTTTTCAATATACTGGTGAAATAATTTATTAATACCTTCCAGGTGATTCCTTTCTATCTTAAAAAAAAAAAAAAACAATTCAGGGATAAATGTTCAAAGCACATCCACAAAGGTAAATCTGTTTTAAGATAATTTTATTTTGGACTTTATCTTATAGGAAACGAAGAGTGATTCAGATTGTTGAAATGGGAAATGGCATTTTGAAAACATTACTCTAGAAAGATTAAACCATTGTTCATAGGCAAAACAATTTAAGAATGATTCAAATATATCTAGTTTCCATCGCTAAATAAATGTTTTGGAAAACATTGGATGAAAATTTAAACATGGCTACATGAGTATTTGAATTGTAAAATAGTATATAACCAACCTTTTAAATATATTCTAAATTATTAATTTTTACATTACAAATTATAAAATTTATAACTTAAAAATTACACTTAAACTGTATTTTCTCAAAATTATTAAAAACTGAAATAAAATATTTTAATTTGAATCATATGCAGTAAGGTTTAAAAGCAAATTTCAATATTTGTATATACTCTCTAATAAATAAATAATTTCTCTAATGAATAAATGATTTGGTTCTATAGGTGCTACTGGGAGTAAGTTTCAAAAAGCTTTTGTTTTTCCTATAAAACCATCCAGAATGTAGAATTAATAAAAACACTTATATAAGTGTATGCATTTGGGGTGTGTGTGTGTGTGTGTGTGTGTGCGCGCGCGCCTGTGTGTGCGCATGTTTAACCAATGGAACAAAATAACCTATTTAGCAAGGACTTTTTAAGTCTCTAGCCTGATAAAATGAATGAATTTGCTAACTCTCATCTGACCAATTATTGCAAAGAAAGACAGAAAAGTGACAAAAATAGTGTTACATGGAATTGTATAGATACTAAAAAGAAATCACTTCCCTAAAGTTTGAAAACAATGCGCTTTAAGTTTTCTTTTATTTTCTTCACTTGAAAACAGATGCCAATACAATAGTAGCCCGTTCTGAAGGTGAACATGAAGAAAATACAATATCCAGAGGAGGAATTATAAATGAAAGCAAACCCTTTAAGATATTCATTTCATTTTCAACATAATTACTGATACCATGGTTTCTTTTACACTTCAATTTCATATAATCTAATTCTGAATGTGATTATTGGTTATCTTAAATGGACTTCTTGACTACAAAATCCAGTACTTTCTGCCTCATTTCTATAGTATTCACAAATCAATCATGATTTTAAATCATCAACTCTGTCTGCAACAAGATGCAAAACAGTAATGCAGCAATGTAAATTTGCTTAAAAATGCCAATTTTTCATGGACATTTTCTACTAATAGGTTAGGCTTGTTGTACAGTGAAAGCATAGTTTATGCCCTGTAGTAATTTTTAGAACATCAATCTGTATTTGTCCTTTTTGGAAAGTTCAATTCTGCTAGATGGAGCATGGAGGCAACATAAATTAAGTATTTTGTATCATGCTTGATTCTTTTCTTTTGGAGTAAGATATTTAACTCTTCTTCCATTTTATTTGCACAAATGCCCCTCTGTTTAAAGACTCCATACTTAGTTCAAAATACTGGAAGGTTAAGAGTTTATCTATGCCATATGAGAAAAACATACTTGTGTTTGTTTTCAGTGCATAGTTAATGTAAAAGAAAATTTAAAAAATGATATGAATGTAAACATGCTACAGTGATTTCAATTTGAAAGAAGGATGTGCAATTTATTTCTATATAGATAAATAGGTATAGATAAAATAATCATATACCTGTCAATATATATATACACCCATGCATATATATATATATATTTATATATAAATATATAAATAATACAACTCATGAATAGAAAAATACAGATAGGAAATGCATGTTTATGTGTGTGTGTGTACATATATATATATATTTCCTTTAAGAACAGCTATTGCTATTTTTTCAAGTTGTCTCTATGATTAATCAGCTTACTTTTATAAGTTATATATAAAATCAAGAAACAATTTAACCTGAAATTCATAGGACACTGAAACTAGTTTTACTGAGAGCTTGGTTCCAATATATGCATACTCCTGCATATTTAAAAGGAATAGATAGGAAGTCTCTATCACTGTTTACCACCATGTTTAGCAAACTTATTTTTGATTCTGATGGTAATGTCAAACTTAAACTTAAAAGTTTGAGGGTTTTTTTAAAGTTCTTATTTAAATTCTAGTTAACATATAGCAAAATATTAGTTTCAGGTGTACAATATAGTGATTCAACATTTCCATACACCCCGTGCTCATCACAAGTGCCCTCCTTAATCACCATCACCTATTTCACCCATGCCACCCCCACCCACCTCCCCTCTGGTAACAACCATCAGTTTGTTCTCTATAGTTAAGAGTCTGTTTCTTGGTTTGCGTCTCTCCCTCTCTCTCTCTCTCTCTCTCTCTCTCTCAATCTTTCCCTTTGTTTGGTTGGAAATCACTAAATACTATTGAATTTTCAAAATACTAAGACTTGCATAAGCCAGCTCAGATATTAAAGCCACTGATTTCTTTCTCTTTCTTTCTTTCTTTCTTTCTTTCTTTCTTTCTTTCTTTCTTTCTTTCTTTCTTTCTTTCTTCCTTCCTTCCTTCCTTCCTTCCTTCCTTCCTTCCTTCCTTCCTTCCTTCTTTCTTTCTTTCTTTCTTTCTTTCTTTCTTTCTTTCTTTCTTTCTTTCTTTCTTCAAGAAAGAGTGTGCTCCTGTAAGGGGGAAGGGGAGGGACAGAGGGAGAGGGAGAGACAGAGGGGTTCCTTCCTAAGACCTGAGCTGAAATCAAGAGTCAAACACTTAACCAACTGACCCACCAGGTACCCCAAAACCACTGATTTCAAAGAAGAGTAAACAAGTAGAGAGAGAGGTTCAGCAAAATGAATTGACACAGAAAGAAAATTAAAACTCAAAAAAGAATGGAGGTTGAGAACCTCCATGTTTGTATTGAATGAAAGACTAGCCATACACCTTATTAAAAAGAACTTCGGAACAGTGGTTGGGAAAGCTGAGATACAGTTGCACATCCATCATCTGTTTACACAAAACTAAATAAATAAATTTAACTTAATGTCCATAATTGTGAAAAGAAGAAGATGCCAATATTACAGGTTGTGTATGTAGCACAAGTTTATGTTGATTTGAGGACCAAAAAGGAGTCATGAAAATGGGATTTTATAAACCAAATGGTTTTATGTGGCCACTCTCCATAGTCTGTTTTTCTGTTTTACTGTAATGCAATTTTTTCTCATTCAATTTTCATCAAGTTTTAAGCCCATTACTAAGAATGACATCAACAATTGAATGATACATCATGGCTGAGAATTACTGCTTAATAGCAAAGCTGGAGATTCAGATAAATTTCTCAGGGATAAAGGGCAAGTAAGGGCTAAAAAACATACACCAAAAAAAAGGAAAAAAGGGGGGTAACTTCAGGGATCAGATGACAGATTTGGAGAAAACGCCTTAGAAGAATATGTATGAGACTGTATGAGAAACTGTGTGAGCTATGCAAGACAATGGCTATTATAATATTCATCTTACTACTTAAAAAAGTAAAGCATCAAGAATAATATTAGAAGTATTTCAACGGGAAGAGGTTTTGGTATGTATGCTTGTGGTTTGGAGAGTTTTCTAGTGATCAATATCAATGATGAACAAGGTTTAAGTGTAAATAATTTCCAGGTTCAAAGTATCCATGTATCTGCAAGTGAGCTTTTCTACTAGTTCAGCTAGAAACTCAACTTTTCTATCAATAGCAGGAACAAAATCAGATTGCTCTCAAGATCTGCTTCCCCTTCTAAAGAAACATTAATCTTCTAAACTTGATTATAAAGTTCTCTTTGTTTAGGGCTTGATTCTATTCTCAGATATGGAGATGAATCCAAGTTCTGTGCCTTGGAAGTCAATTATGGTGACTGCATTTCAAATGCAACAGAATGATTTTCCAAGGGATTAAGATGTATGTGTTTGTGAGGAAAATAAATTTTAGTTTTCTGGCTTTAAGAGATGTGAAATGGTTAAACTCTGAGTGCTATCATAGCAGGGTTTTTCAAAAAGACCTGATGTTTTGTCAATATTGATTCAAGCTTCTCAGTGTCACTGGAGTAAAAATAATAAAGTTCTGTTGCTGCAGGGACATGAAGAAAAAAAAAGTTTGATTGAGTCTTCCATTACCCAATGACAGCTATTATAAAGCAGAGAATAAAAATGGCAATTAGATGCTTGGTCTAAAGAAAAAAATATATGAAGCTGTGTAAGGATTTCGTGGGTGAAGACAAAAGACTAAAACTACAAAAATAAAAGAAATACTCAAAATCAAATATGTCTCACTTGAAAGATTAATACTGTACTAATTGTCTTAAATTACAAAAAATAATCTGTATGTTTAAAAACCACACTTGAGTTTATTATAAGATAAAGATGTAAAACAATTTTGCAAGTTTCACTAAATAAATAACAATAGGGCAATTTTGAATAATATTTTTAAATTTACAATGAAATCCCACAAACATTGTTTTACCAGTTCATTAATCATGCTGTGACTGTCCCATTTTATGGCAATAGAAATCAAAGCCCAGGGAAGTTAAATGAATTACCAATGATGTTTACCTAGAGATAATGCTAGAATTCAGCTGCCTTTCTAAAAATTACTTCCCATTCCATCTTGTCTCCCCCTCTCTCTCTCCCTCCTTCTCTTTCCCCTCACACCTATCTGTATGTATTTATGTCTCTCTTGTGAAAATAATTTACTTTTGAAAAACTTATGGAATAAGTGTCCCAGTTGGAAGATAATATATACCTAAATAAAACTGTATCAGGATATTTTAAAAAGCATTATGTCTATATTAAATATATAAATCAAACTAACAAAAAACTGGGTATGGTTCATGAACTAAGAGAGCTAATTTCACTTCTACTCTAACTTAGAGGCATTCATTTATTCATTTTACAAACATGTATTTAACACTAACTATGTGGGAAACACCATGAGATGTTAAAGAAAAAACAAGCATAATTAATGCCTGTTCTCATGGAGATTACTGTCTAATAAGGAACATAGATATCAAATGAATGAAGGCAAGCATTATCAAGAGGATGTGCAAGTTGCTACTGGGATATAGAGGTCGTGACTTTAGTCTTGAAAATGGGGTGGAAGGGAGGGAAAGATTACTAGCAAAAATATTAGCAGGGGTTAACCAGAAATGGGAAGAACATTTCAAGAATAAAAAGTGGCAAGTTAAAGTGATTAAGGCAGGAAATGGAAAACTCATTTGAGAAAAGGGAAGAAGCCCAGCATTAGATGGATCTTAAACAACAAGTGAGAAAGAAGCACAAACTGAAGAGAAATACAAGAGTCAGATAATATAAGGAAATGACATTTAGAGTTCAGTGTATTTCTCTTAAGAGCAAAGGGAAAGCACTGAACTATGTTAAGCAACAAATCTGCATTAACAAGTTAGAGTTTTTAACAAAACCACTCTGGCTGCACTGTGTATAATAAATTAAAAGGTGGGAACACATTTATTGAATCTCTCATTGGTGTACAGGAGGAGGGAGAGAGTATGAGAAAGAGAATGGGTGAGGCATTTGTTGTCAATGCTTTATTTTTTCTTTTTAGATGGAAAACACTAGACCTTGTTGAGATAATTATGGGAAAAATCAGGTCAAAGAGTGAGGCTAAAAACAGGAGAAAGAGAAAAATTATACAAATTCTGTACAAAGATGGAAGGATTGGGATCCAGAGAACAAATGGACCAGTTGGGTTTTGATAAGAGGAAGGAAACTTCATCTAGTATAAGAAGAAAGGGAATTGGGATGCCATGATCTTAATAACTACTCAATATATTGAGCAGTCTATAATTGTGAATTTGTTACCATTGGTCAAACATAATTACCCTGGGCTTATCTTTTTTTTTTTTTTTTACTCTTTTATTATTTTTATTTATTTATTTTTTATTTCAGTAATGCCTTCAACTTCTATCCATGTACTTTGGTACTCTGGATCAAGTATGCATGTGTAAATTATCTTATCTCTCCCTGGGTAAAAAGTTTACTGATGCATAATCTCTTAAAACTCTAGTCAAGGGGTGCCTGGGTGGCACAGCGGTTAAGCGTCTGCCTTCGGCTCAGGGCGTGATCCCAGCGTTATGGGATCGAGCCCCACATCAGGCTCCTCCCTATGAGCCTGCTTCTTCCTCTCCCACTCCCCCTGCTTGTGTGCCCTCTCTCACTGGCTGTCTCTATCTCTGTCAAATAAATAAATAAAATCTTTAAAAACAAAAACTCTAGTCAAGTTTTTTCATTTAAATCCATTATTAATAATGCAAATCTCACAACTATCTAACTTAAGAATGACTTGGTTTTTCTTTTTTGCCTGAAACTCTCTCTCTAATGAATGATGTGAGCTAGCAGTAATGGCGTTTCATGCATTAAATGGCACCAGTATCAAAGTTTCACACATTCAGATAAATATTACTAAATATATTAAATGATAAAATATCAGCAATATGAATTATTCTTAGGTAGCTGGAGTTCAAAGATTAACTGTCTGGTTCTTGCAGCTCTGAAAAAAATATAGTTAACTACTCAGGAAGAAAAAATTGCATACTTACCTAAATATGCTAGCTAAATGGTACATTATTTCAAAATATAACTCCTTTGTTCTATTCAATTTTATTAATACAAAAAACTTTAACATACCATGTACATACTACTGGACAAAATTTTTAACAGACCGCCCTAGGATAAGAGCCACTGAAGTAATGTCATCCAGCACAGTCCACTATCCTTCAATTGGGATGACTTCTAATGTCTTGTCTCCACTACTTTATTCTGGGGGAGACTCCCATTCTTGGGAACAAGTTTGTCACACTTATTGGAGTGGCTTTGCCCTTGTTCTGTCTCTTCCTGTCATTACAAGGTAGCCACAACAGTTCTGGGCAGTTCAGGCAAGGCAGAAACTGACCATCTCCACAACACCTGCTACATGGATGTGGCGTTAAAACCACAAAGTTCTAATCCTTCTACAATAAACTCCCTCTTCCCTCTCATAAACCAGCACTGAGTCACAAGCTGCCTTCATAAACCAATGGTAGAGAATTGACATCTTTCCAAAGAGGAGTAATATTTACCTTACATATATTACATAAATCTCTATATTGATTCAGGCCACATTATCTATTTTAATAAATAAGCCAAAAATATACAATAGAAAAAAAACAATAGAAATGATCTCCTTTGCATATAGTAATCTTCATTTTTTTAAGAGAGGTGGTACCCTGCCATATGCCACTGGCCTCACACTGTGGTTCCCAGACCAGTATCATCATTGTCACCTGGGAACTTGGTTATAAATGCACATATTCAGATCTCACCCAGGACTAGTGGACAAGAAATGTTAATGATCTGTGATTGAGCAAGCTCTTTGGGTGATTCCAGTGCACAGTAGTGACCCGAGAACCACCACTCCACACAGACCTTTAGGAAGTGAAACTGATGGAGACTTTGCCCATCTTAATGTATGACTCCCAAGGTCAGCACACTGATTTCCAGTTGGTTGGTGGGAAAGCAACCAGCCTGGAGAAACATCAGAGGGAGATTTTTTAGACCAGACCTGGGGTTGGCACGCATAACTTCCATTCACTTTCCATTTGCTAAAGCTTAGTCATAAGGCCACACACTACTGTAATGCAGGATGGAAGACAGAGTCATGCTGTGTTCAGGGAGAAGAATAAGCATATTTTGGTGATATGTTGGCACTCTCTTCTACAATGTCCCCTCTCCCTTTCTACTCTGAACACAAGGAATTTTGTTCACATTCTATAGTGCCTTACTCCATCCTGCTCCAAGATTTCTGCACCTCCTACTCTTACTTATAATATTCTTGGCAATTCTTCAACTTTGCCATAAACCTTCAGTTGTTTAATTACTCCTCATCCTCCAGATCCCATTTCAAATAGCTTTCTTCAGGAAAACAACTCTATTATATACTCTTTTGCTCATGAATACCATATACTCTTGGTACTGTGTTGCTTCATGTTACAATACTTATGGCTTGATGTTACACCTTTATGTTTACAAGCATTAGATTAATATGGGCCTCCTCTACTTGAGCTAGGTCCAGGACGGGTTTTATACACCTCATGACATCACACCTGACACATTGCCTGGAAATATTAGAAACTTGATAAATTGCTTCTTATGAATGTATTTTAAGTGTCTATATATAGAAATATATACATATTTGAGTTAGAATTAGCTGTGCATGCCTTATATAGGTGAATAAATTATTTTCATAAAAATGAAATAAAATATTGAAAATTTTTTCTTACATAAAAATGAAAAATAGTATAAAATATAAATATAAAATATATAGATTATATATAAAATATATAAATATATAAAATATAATATAGATATATAGTATACAAATATATAAAGTATAATATAGATAAAATATAAATTAAAAATATAAAAGATAATACCCATTTTTGTTCTATACACCTTTTATTTTGGAGTGTATTATTTCCCCATTAAATTTTCTCTTTATTAGCAATTCTCTTCTCCATTTTTCATGACTTAAAAAGCATGTGTGTTTTAAAATCTAGCTCTTCTCTCAATTTGCAACCCCTTCTGAGGTAGGGTTGGCTGAAAACAAGTTTGCCTTAGAAAAGAATGTTGAATCCTGATATGAAGGAGAGAAAAGTGGGGGCATTTAATGCGAAGGCCTGGTCACCAATTCTGAATTGGAGATATTATTTTATACCATCTTTTGGGGGTCTATACCCTATTCCTGAGCTCCCATTTCTCTGAATCTCAGTATTTGTAAAAAATAGGATGAATAATGTCCAACAGTCTCTGAAGCATATTTTTTTGATAGATTTGTAACTGACTTAAAATTTGAGTTGTTTCTGACGTACAGCAATGTCTCTGTAAATGTTCAGCTACCAATCCTGAATACCAAGAAGCCCGAAACAAAGCAATACTTGTTATAATCATCACACATGATGGAAATATAATTTTGGAAAAGGTCAGAGCTGTAGAGGAGGATTCTGCCATTTTTCAGGCATCAAAGGCACTTTGACTTATTACATCATTTTATAACAAAGGTTGTACATGAGCTCCAAGTGATGGGGTGTGAATTTCCTATCAGGATGATGCTCCAGCTAATTAACCCATCCTCACCATCATTTTACACATCTCGTCTTCAGGGTGTTTGATACCCTTTGCAGGTTTATGTGGAAAGGAAGGAAATGTAGACCCATGTGTATGTCCTAACAAAAGATGATGGAAAAAGTTATGACACAGTCAGTATTTTCATTAGTTATTTTTTCTGTTAGCAAAACTTTCTAAAGAAGTGTGAATTAATGTTTATAGAAAACAAAAATATTAACCACATGAAGCAGACAGTTTTACGATATTACCTACCTACTCATGAATCAAAACAACAAAAAGCAATTTATAATTTTCTAGCTATATTATATCTTAGTCACAGCAACCAAATGTTTGAGCTACATTGAAAGTGGTTACTGGAGCCATAATTTTGGTCACAACCTATGCCACAATGATTGATTGGTAAAATTGGATTTTTACTGTGAAAGTCTCAATCTGTTTAGGTCCAGCAAGTGAAATGAATTTATCGATCAATTGGGGTTTGAGTGACCATAGCATTATATTGATTCCTCAACTGATGCTCTGTAGTGATAGTCGAAGAGGTTTGTTTCTTTCCTTCTACATAATTCTATTTTCTATGTTTGTTTCAATGTAGAATATCCTGTAGAATCTACAAGGAAAAGAAGAGCTGCAGGAAATACCAAGGGATGCATTTTGCCAGATGACATCATGCCAGGCTAGTAAAAGGTAAATTTCCCTGAACTACGACAGAAAGCAATTTGTTGTCTCAATCATTTCGTTAAACTTCATTTAAATTACACTTGATGTTTCCCAAATGAATCTTTGCACATTTGATTGTTGTATTTTGAAACATTAGCATAGATTCTGCACCTTTTCGTTTGCTGTCCAGTTTATTTAAAATAAAAATTTCAGATACTCATAGAAATGTAATACACTCTGATTTTCACATGTTCTTTTGTTTTGGGGATTATGCATTGGTGAGATGGGGAAGGAACTGTGAATATATTTACATGTGAAGATCGTGGTTATTTTCCAAGACTGCAGAAAAATACAAAAATATTTTAAAATACAGGAAAATATTTAAAAATAAATAGCATGACAGAAAGTGCTGATATATGTATACTGTAGAAGAGACAATGTAAATTTGTTGAGTAAATATCATTTCCAAAGCCTGAATAATTTCCAAAGCCATTATAACATGTGTGCATAGGCATTTAAATCAAATCATCTAATAATTCATTTGGTACCTACAGTGTGCATATTTATTTATTTATTCAGTTATTCATACATTGAACAGACCTGGAGGGCTTTAACTGTATTAGATATGATAAATATAAAAAATGCAGTATTAGTATTAAATATAGTTATTAATGCCAAACCAGCTTCATTTTGTTCATGTTAGGGATGCTTACATTTTTTGTTTATCGCTTAACTGATCATGTATTTTCAATTCAGGATGAGAGACTACTTGACGAAATTACAGAATCTCTCTAGAATAGTGCAAAATTGTCTTTACAAATCTAAGAGGCAGCAGTGATCTTTATGGTTTTTCATGGACTTTATTTATATGATTTAAAGAAATTATATTTTACATGCTTAACTATGACGTTGAGATACTTCTTGACTTGGAATGAAATACAAAAGTGAGGTTATGTTGAAAATAACAGACAATATATTGGATGAGTCTGAGTAATTACAATGACAACAGCCAAACAGGGGTCACAATATGAGTCCAAGAAAGAACAGCCTATAATTTGAATTTGTCTATTTAATTTAGTATGTCCGTTTAAATAAGCCTCCACCCTCCTACTGTAAAAGAGGAGTGCTTGTTATCTACTGTCAAAATCAGAGGAGGCATTTTTATATGTCAGAAGTTGCCACTTTTTTTCTTCACTATTAAAAGCCATCTACTGTAACATGAAGCAAAATCTTTAAGCTTTCTAACACTCCTCTGGGCTCCTTCCAAAAAGCAATTTATATCAGCTGGCAAGGTCATTAAGGAAACTGGTCAAAATGCAGGTGGGAAATGCAACCCTGTTGGGTAGAGTCTTAATGCTTCCATTTATCAGGAACACAAGGTCATATCAATGGTGTTGAGTATTAAACTTTGATTTTCCAAGAATCCCATTGCAATTGCCAACTTGAAACGATCCAAAATATATGAGAAATATAAGTCTGCAGGTATATTTCTTAAAAATATGTGGATAGATGGGCAAATATTTAATGATAATATATGAGTTTATTTTTAAAACAATATAACGCCAAATATTTTTTTGCAAAATAATATAGCAGCAGTGTGTTGTACACTCATGGCAATTTTAATAAGGCTTTTCTCTATCATTGATTTCTAATATTCTAGTCTTCTTTTCAAAATTACTAAAACAACCTGACCTAGTTTCCATGTGCTCTGTGTAGTGAGTTCCTGATGGAACAGAAACTACACACACACACAGTCTCATATACTGGTGTTTTAAAAAACCCAGGTACTAAGGTGGTAACATTGTCCTGTTTTCTCTTTTCTCAGAAAACTCTAGAATCCCTGCAGGAATGTCTTAGGACCTTTGGAGGAACATGAGGAATTGGTAGAGACAATACCCTTTGTTGAATGGACAGCCTTGACCAAATCAAGTTTCTGAAATTAGTGTTAGATCTCTAGAAAATAAGGAAACTAAAAATGGATTTCTCTTATAATTATTTTTTCCTTCTGATCTTCTCATTCCCTCATTAATACTTTGTTGATTAATCCTCTTGGTGCCCCTTGTTTGCTCACAGACCTTTCTAACGAGAGCCCCCTCAGGTCACCCTCTCACTTTGGCATTATGCCTTCATCTTTCTAGCCTCTCTCCTCGCAACTGTCTCCCACCTTCATACCCCTGCTGGGGCGGGGGGAGTAAAAGAAACACACACTCACATACATGTTTTCAGTCCCTGCCATTTATCGGGCTAGTTTTTCTAGCAACAACCCTTCAAAAAAGTCAAGTACACTAATTCAGATAAAAAGGTTTGAACCTGAAGCAAAGTGCTTTTAAATATTTTTGCATCTCTGAGCATGTACCATTAAAGAAGACAGATTTTTATGCTTACCTTTTTGAGGTTTGCGTATTTTGGCAAAAAGATGATGGGGGTATTTTTTGGATTACATCACAAAAGTCACAATTCAAGATAAAGATTGTCATTAGCTAAAACCAAAAACCTGTGAAATGAAGTCCCAGACGGAACACAAACAGAGAAACAAATGAAAAACGTTTAAGAAAGCACAGAGGCATTAAGCTGCATGCAATGACTGGAAAAGGGACAGTGGTTGAGGGTAGTGGGGAAGGAAGACTAGCATTGCGCCGTGATTGGTTCTTCTGTGAAGCGTCACCAAGATGGAATTGGACGGGTATGAGATTTATGAGAATGAGTACCTGTGAAGGAGAGTTTGCACACTTAGGTGGGGTAAGCCAGCCTCCTCCTGTGAAAGAGAGAAGGAAGGAAGGAGGATTGGGTAGACAGTTTCAGAATGTAGCCCTGAAAAAGACTCAGCCAGATTGAAGAAGGGTCCCTAATACATGATTACCTGTTTGAGAAGTTGTACATCAGGCAGAAATGATCTGGATCTCATGCTCCTTATTGGGTTGCAGGCAGACTGAGCCAAGGTCGAAGCACCTGGTGGCTTTGAGCTGACAACCCGCTGGCTTCCACCCAGGGCCAGGAGTATCCATAAACACTATGCTGTATGTGAGATTTCAACCTTACACATTAAAATGTGTTGAAGCCAGTAATGTGTTTAACAATTCTATGCTACTAATGTAATATGTAGCATTATTAGTTTATATTGGATGTAAACTTTATACATACTCTCGATTTTTTTTTTTTTTTTTACAAGTGTAGACGTGGTTTTTAGTCATGGAGTTACATCATTTGACAAAGAGTGACAAAGATGAGACTTAGAGGAAGTCTTCAAGACTTGTTTTCAATAAGGCGGTTTAAAATACCCTACAAACAGAACTCAAATGTATTTTCTATCTCAAATTCTACCACCACTACGAAGACTTACACTTTTGCTATAAATTGTATACATCACTCTCTGAGTGTTTTTGCCTTTATATTTTTGTTCATGGAAGCACTTACAGCTGGAATGTTTCTTCGGTGAAGAAATCAGAAAATTCTGCATCTCTTTTGAAGTATTCCCTTATTTCTCCGATATTTATCAGAAGGTAATACATCTTCCTCAGCATCCAAGTGGTATTTTCTTATGTCCTTTATATGATGAATTTACACATGCGTGTCTTCTTAACTAGAAGTTTGGCCTTCTTTCTTGAAATTATTTCTAACATTGAACAAATAGTAAATGCATGTCCTATATATTAAGCTTCTTGGTGTAAACTAGAAAATAACGACTTTCCAATAAAAAATTATGGACCAAGAAATATTGATCAAAGATCCATCTTGACTCAGAAAATCTATTATTTAGACAAAAGTCTCTAAGAGTTTGCTGTTCTGGCTGAAATATGTGCTGCAGCCATTGCCAGGTGATAGTAATTGACAACACATGGATTATCAGAAAGTGTCATTTATGAGAGTTGATATGTTGACCCTTATTTTCCATGAGATTATTTCTGTGAAAAATAAATTTAGAGTGACCAATGGATTTGGCAATATGGAGGCATTCTGTGACTTTTCTAAGAGCAGTCTCCGTAGGGAGGTAAGAACTGAAGCCTGACTGAAGGGGATTAAGCTGGAAGCTGTCAATCATGATAGTAAGTCTAAACTGGAAAAGCTCCAGAAAGAGAGAAACTTACTCTTAGCTAGACAGAAAAACATATGCAAAACAAAGTAAAACAAATTAAAAACTACAAGTTAAAAAGAAAAGAGCAAGATGTGTAGTGAAAAGGATTTACCAGTAGATGATAAAATAGGATATGCTTCTTATAGAGTCAGATACCTTGATGTAAGAGACAAAGAGAGTAAATTTGCTTTTATTTCGATAATGAACAGAGACATAAGAACACCTCTTGCAGGAATTTAATACTATCTCATACTGGATGCCATTAATTAAGTGTAGGCAATGTGCGGGTTTTTAGAGAACCAGTATGGGCTGCATAGAGCTGACGAGCTGCCCATTTGGCACAGAAGGCATTGTTGGACCCACCAGAAATGAATACACTACTTTTTAAGATTTCAAAATTGAAAATTAGGCAGAAAATTCATTATTTTTCTTTTCCTTAATTTTGTTATTGGTTTGTTTTTCCTGTCCAAGATAGTTTGATTTGAATTTTTGTTTTTCAGTTAAAGGAACAAGAAAACTGATGTTTCTATGGAATTAATTATGAAAATATGGACAAATAATACTTGTAAAACTTGTGACTCAATATTTCTAACAAAAGCAAGGGTATGATGTTTAATCTAAAATAATCAACTTACCCCATCATCCTGATAAGATATGCTTAATCACTTAGTCAAATATCAGTCCTGGGTCTAATACTCTATCAGCATTAGAAGCAGGAGCAAATAAAACCGTATATATCCTAATGTAAGTCATGTCCTTACTATCTCCCAATAAAGAGAAAGTCGTGTTATATTTGAGCATCTCATATTATGGTTACACATTCTTGGTTACTTCACTTTTCATTTTTCAATAAACTTACTGTGATATACTTTACATACTAAAAGTTCAACAATCTAAAGTACAAAATCCAATGGTTCTTAATATATTTGTGGAGTTGTGTAGCCATCACCACAATCTAATGTTGAATATTTTCACCGTCCCCCCAAATAAACCTTGCATTCATTAGTAGTCACTTCCCACAATGTTCCTCAATCCCCTTTGATCCCAACCCCTTGTCCCAGGCAACTCCTAATCTACTTTCTGCCTCTGATGTTTTGTCTATACCAGACATTTCATCTAAATGGAATTGTACAATATGTTTAAACAACTGTCTTAATTTTATGCAAATATTACTTTTGCCTTAGATTGCTTATATTTGATATTTTTGCCACCTTGGGAGTTTCTTATATTAGGCGTATATGATTATTTTCGTTACATTCTTTAAAAAAATTATGGCTCATATTTTTTGTATAATATAATTATATAAATTAATTATACTTTATATTAGTAAGTTTCCAGTATGAGGCTTTGGGGTTAAACCTCCACAAAAATATTTCTCTGAGAGTTAACAGGAAAAAAGGAAATGGTTCCAACCTCTTAACTGCATTAAAAAAGAAAATTACTCATTATTCATAAAGGATTAAGGAATGAAAAACACATAAGTATCTTTACAACCTAGGTCCAACTTGTTTTTCTAGTTGCTTTTCAGGGGTAATGACAGTACTGGCAATGACTTGGCTGTATAGCCAGGCACCTGAAGGCAATATGTTTGGAAGATTAGAAACAATAATGTTTGGAAAGTGGAATGAGAATGGCTAAGGGAGTGGGTCCAAAGCAAGTGGATCTTGGCATACCATCTCATTGCCTACCACAGGATGTCTTCTGCAATGGAGACACTGAAAAACTAAATGGGAGGAATTATTCATTCAAAGGAGATCAGCCAGCATTTGTCTACAGTTATTCCATGTTCCTATGGTGAGCTGGTTGGTGGTGACTGGGTTGGGAACTATGAACAAGCATATTAGCATGAGTTTCTTCTCATCAAGGCCAGTGTAATTACTAACATTACTAAATGCCTGTTAGTACCAGAAGCTGTCAATGAACATTCAACATGGTACTATTCCTTGAAAGGTTTGTCTGCTTCATGTCTAGTTGAGTACATAGAATCATAAGCCTTGCATCCAGTGATAGTAATAGAGAAGGCATTAATTCCCTCCTATCCTAGTAAGAGGAAGTAATTCATCTTCTTAAGATTCATATATAAATTGGATCTGGTTTTGCCTTTTCTCCCTTTAAAGTCTCTGCCAGGGCTTTCTGGATGACTGAGATTCTAAAAATCTTACCTTGGACCAAAGGTCTCATTTATGGCTAAGGTCATTGTCCATGGAATGTGTGTGAAAGAGAAGGGATTATTCATTCAAAGGAGATCAGCCAGCATTTGTCTACAGTCATTCTGTGCTTAATATATTTGTGGAGTTCTGTAGCCATCACCATAATATTTGAATATTTTCATCATGCCCCAAAATAAACCTTGCATTCATTAGTAGTCATTTCCCATTATGCTCCTCAATCCCCTTTGTCCCCTTTGATTTTTCAGGCTGACCATGTAGCTGAAAGATCATTCCACATTCTATCAGGTTAGTAACTTCTGGGTGATGGATAGAATATGAGCAATGGATTCCTTGCTTTTTATCCATTGTCAAAATCCTTAGCCATAAAGGGTCCTCTGTCCAAGGTAAAGTTTTTTAGAATCTCAGTCACTCAAAAAGCCCTGGAAAAGGCATTAGAGGCAGAGAAAGCAAAACCAGATCAGTATGGTTGGGTTCTCGATGAAAATACCATCTTCCTAGTTTCTTCCTAGTTTGCAGACAGGGCCATCTTACTGCATCCTTACATAGCGCAGAGAGGGAGAGATCTCTTATCTTATAATAGCACAATCTCATCCATTAGGGCCTCACCCTCGTGACTTAATTACCTTCCAAATGTCCCACGTCCAAATATCATCACATTGGGGATTAGGACTTGAATATTTATTTTGGGGGACATAAACTATCAGTCCATGCACAGCCTGTCTCACCCATATTTGTACACACAACTTCAGAATTTACCTGTAACTTCTGTAGTTTCCTACATGCTGACAGCTTCCTAGCTGTCAATAGAAGTCAATAGAAAATACCCAACCTCCCCAGCGTCTTAAGGGAAAGTTCTCATGAGTGCAACACAGTTAAAAAAAAAAATCACAGTGAGATTGAGCCCAAGTTGCTGTTAGCATTGCTATTAGTCAATGGATTTT
This sequence comes from Ursus maritimus, assembly GCF_017311325.1. Taxonomy (NCBI): domain Eukaryota; kingdom Metazoa; phylum Chordata; class Mammalia; order Carnivora; family Ursidae; genus Ursus; species Ursus maritimus. Next base: position 23,941,374 of record NW_024426552.1, read on the forward strand.
TTCATTAATTTCCCCCTCTTTCACATATCATAATCCCAACTGCCTCACTTGCACTTTCTAGGATCATCTACCATATAAATTGCCTAAACTCGAGTCTTGCTTCAGTTTCAGTGTGGTGGGAATCCAAACACAAACAGAATGGCTGTTTGGAATTATTTTTTAAAATATGATTCATCATTTTGATGGGAGAAACTTTTAGTATGATCTAATTTTGAGAACGGATTTTCATGAAGCTTTGTCATTAATGTTTCAACTTAAATCTCCAAAGCAATAACATTGTTTCAGAAATTGAGGAAGTGGGTGGCTCTAAATCTCAACACAGAAGACTGATTTTCCATATTTCAGTTATCAAGTGTGGTAGTGAGAATAATGATTCTTGTTGCCCCAAAGATGTCCGTGTACTAGTACCTCAAAGGGGAATTAGGTAGCAGGTGGAATTAAGTTTGCTAATCAGCTGATAATAAATGAAAAAGATTATCCTCAATTATCCAGCTGGGCTCAATGTAATCACAGGGGTCCTTAAATGTGAAAGAGGGAAGTGGAAGACTTAGTGTCAGAGTAATACTGTATGGGGGAGACTTGAATGGTCGTGGCTCACTTTGAAGGTGGAAGAAGTCTCAAGCCAAAGAATGTAGGAAGCCCCCAACAGCAGAAAAAAGCAAGAAAATGGATTATCCCCCGGAATCTCCACAGAAGAACAAAGCCCTGCCAACACCTTGATTTTAGTCCACTGAGAACCACTTTGGACTTCTGGTCAAGTTTAAGATAATAAATGTGTGCTGTTTTAAGCTACTAAATTTGTGCTAATGTGTTACAGCAGCAATGAGAAACTACAGTAGTCCTCCTTTATTCATAGGGATATGTTCCAACACCCCCCAGTGGCTGGGTGGAACCATGTATAATACCAAACCTCATATATACTGTTTTTTATACACATACATATATACTGTTTTATACACATACATATATATACTGTTTTATACACATACACATACAATAAAGTTCAATTTATAAATTAGGCACAATAAGAGATTAGCCACAATAACTAATAATAGAACAACTGTCACAATATACTGTAGTGACAGTTATGTGAATGTGGTCCTTCTCTCTTTAAAAATATCCCATTATGCTATGTTCACCCTTCTTATGACAGTGTGAGGTGATAGATGTCTACACGATGAGATGAAAGGAGGTGAATGACACAGGCCTTGTGACATAGCATTAGCCTGCTATTGACCTTCTGATCTTATGTCAGAAATAAGGTATTCTGCTTCCACATTGCAGTTGACCATGGGTAAATTAAACCATTGAAAGTGAAATCAAAAATAAGAGAGGACTACAGTTGACCGTTTGAACCGCACAGGTACACCTATAGGCAGATTTTTATATATATATAAATACAGTACAGTACTGTAAATGTATTTTCTCTTCCTTATGATTCCTTAATAACATTTTGTTTCTCTAGGTTACTTTATTATAAAAATACAGCAAAGAATACATATGAATACAAAATATGTGTTAATTGACTGTTATGTTATTGGTAAGGCTGCTAGTCAATAGTGGGCTATTAGTAGTTAAGTTTTTGGAAAGTCAAAAGTTATTTGAGGGTTTTGATGGCGTGAGGGCCAGTGCCCCCAAACCTCATGTTGTTCAAGGGTCAAATACTGTAATAAAGTAAATTTAAATCTGTATCCAATAAAGACATTGATACAGAAATATTTCATGTGGGGAGATTTGGTATCAATATACACTGAAATGCTTTTTCCTCAGTGTTAAGTGGGTGTGAATGAAAATAAGTATCAAGTGGGCAGGGTTGAAAATCTAAAAGAGAAAACAAATTTGTCAGGTAACCAGTAAGCATAAGGATGTGATAGGAATAATGACACCAAAGGAGGTTGGATGTATCTGTCTTTACATAGTATACTCTATCTCATAATGTATAACTTTTTTTGGTAACACGTGTTATGGGTTGAATTCATACATTGAATTCCTAGCACCCAGTACCTCAGAATGTGACTGGATTTGGACATGAGGTTTTTAAAGAGATAATAAAGTTAAAATGAGGACATTAGGGTGGGCCTTAACACAATATGACTGGTGTTCTTAGAAGTAAAGAAAATTAGAACATAGACAGATATGCATGGGGGAGAACACTATGAACATGATGAAGATGGCCATCTACAAGCCAAGGAAGGAGGTCTTGGAAGAACAGCTGTCTTGGGGCGCCTGGGTGGCTCAGTCGTTAAGCGTCTGCCTTCGGCTCAGGGCGTGATCCCAGAGTCGTGGGATCGAGCCCCACATCAGGCTCCTCCGCTGGGAGCCTGCTTCTTCCTCTCCCAGTCCCCCTGCTTGTGTTCCCTCTCTCGCTGGCTGTCTCTCTCTCTGTCAAATAAATAAAATCTTTAAAAAAAAAAAAAAGGGAAGAAGAACAGATGTCAATACTTGACCCCTGACTTTTAGCCTCCAGAACTAGTTCTCTAGCACTATAAGAAACTAAATGATAATTTCTGTTGTGTAAGTCACCTATTCTGTGTTACTTTACTATGGCAGTCCCAGCAAACTAACAGAACCTACTAAATATTTTGCCATATTCCAGATTTAATAGTATGTTGGTGTTTTTTTTTTTCTTTGCAAAATCACATTTAATTAACTCGCCACAACATTTTTACTTATTTTTTTTAAATACACATCTGAGAAACCATAAATAAAGATTTCTTTTAGTACAATAGATAGTTACAATTTTATAACATAACTTTCTTTGTATAATCATATAAAACTGAATACTATTTAGGACTCAACTGATGTGTTCCAAGTTTGAAAGTCATGCATTTACTAAAGATATTTGTTCTTTCTTTATCTCTTTCACTATTTGGAAGGCAAGACAGTACTGATATTAAGCTCCTTTCTCATATTAAAGTACCACAATTGGGTAAAACTTTCTAAAAGATGGATCCCAGAAGTGCAGTGGCTCCACGAAAACCAGAGGGGAGCCAGACATATGGATGCAGTGGGCACACAGGTAGAGGCTGGGGCATGCTTTGTAAGTTTTATAGGCAGAACAGTCCTTTAAAAGTTGTTTTTCATTTGGATTTTCAAGTTTGTACAATTTACCTTCACAAGAGATTCCTTTGTTTTGGAAGTATTTTCAAAAAATGGAATCTTTTCTAAGAGAGATATAAAATAACTTCACTTTGTTTGGAGGAAAAATAAAACTACGGTGTCATGGTATATCTAAATACAGATGTTGCAGACTAAAATTCTAAGTATTTCCTTTATTATATGTAAATTGAGTAGACCCGTGCCTTTGAAAGATTAGAGAAATAACATTTTGTCCACAACAAGGAATCATACAGATGTGGGAAAGGACTGGTTTTTAGTTCAGCTATTATGGGCAGCAGTAGGATGCAGTAATTGAGCTGATTACAAAGCTGTATGGGAAAACATACTGACAACCAGGAAGCCCGTAAATGAGGATGAGGAGCAAAAGACAGTCTACAATCCCAGCTTGCAAGCTGATAGACCTTAATGATCTTTCATCCAGCAGAACAAATCAGCAAACAATATAATGTGTTAAAAAAAATGGAACATAATACAGGAATATAGTATGCATATTAAAAAGAAGATTTCAGAATGTCTTTTTTTTTCTCTTGGTTTAAGTAAAGAAAACATAGACACTCTGAGGGGGGAAAAAGATAATTCTACAGACAGATATAAAAATAGAGGTAGATGTGATTAGGACAGATTGTCAGGAAACCATAAAGAAAACATAATTAAATTTCATAACATGTAAGTAGGGAAAATAAAATGTGTGAGGAAGAAAATAAACTTAAAGATTGTTCTCAGGTCATGAAGAAAATAGAAAGATACAGTTGATTAAAAAAAATGAGAGAAGAGGAAGAATAGAGCTCTAAATGAGAACTATGTGCAACTAACTTTTATTATGCATATTTGAAGTATAAGAAAGATATAATTTGAAATTCTAATTCCCTCTTGCAAATAGCTTGCAAACGCTAACATTTATTCTTTTAGAATGTTTTAGTGTGCAAATCATACGTAGGGAAATACCTTTCATTTGTTTTATTGAGAGTAGGTTCTAAGCAAATCATGAAATAGACTAGGTAGTGTTTACTATTGTCTCCTTACTATTACCTTTTTTTTAGGGTCAAAATGTTTCATGTTAATTTCAGTTTCACAATTGGATTCTTAGTCTCTCAGGTAGCTTCCATGATTGAGGATTTCAGAATATCTCGTTCCCTTCAAAAGCCATCTGTTCTGACTTCTAATTACTCAAATACCTGCACTTTGCTCTGAGACATTGAAAAAAAAAGATGTACTGCAACTATGTTGAATGAAACCCACCCCCACCCCGCACATGTGCATAGATAAAATATGCATTTTGATACAGTGTCTTAACACAAGTCCTCATATTTTCTCATTAATCTCATTAATACGGTATGTTGAATGAATTTTGTGATGAGAGTATTTTCCAAACCACACTTTATTAGGAATATAGTTGCAAATTATGGTAAGTCAGTGTGTTTTACTGGTGTTTCATCAAGTTGTTCTATGTTACAAATTATTCTTTTACCTCTACTTTCACTATGGTTAGAAGATTGAGTTGATAAGCAGTAATTAGGGAAAACACAAACTATAAAAATATTTGTGCTTTCTTACTCAAAGAAGAAACTAGCATCATTATACATAAACACACACACACACACACACACACCACAGACAAAGGAGAGATAGAGTGAGGAAGAGAGAAAGGTTTTGCTCAGAAAGCAAACCAGGCAAGATTTTAAAACCTACATATACATTTTAATTACATTTACTTCTCATAAAAAAAATTTCCTTCTGAAAAATAATTGTCTATCAGACGAAAGTAATGAAAACATTGAACTACAGTAATTCATATATGTATATATATATATATTTCAACTTGCTATAACCTAGGGATTGGTATTTTGGAGACCCTTTTATCCATTGTATTATATTTATTTCCATTAGAATATGTTTTTATAAATAATGTAATTGTTAGAGATATGCATAGACTTTGGCATATGCTGACGAGGTAAAATTATGGACATCCTAATCAATGCAGGTTTCTTGAACAGGAATTTTTTTCTACTGATTTGTGACAATGACAATGATATAACATTACCATTAACTATTGAAAATTCCAAATTATTTCATTGCAGTCTGGTTCACATTTTGGAAAAAAAATAGATTATCTTTGCAAATCAATCAACAACATTATCCTGGATAAGAAAATTATTTTGAAATATTTGACAAAATATACCATCGCTCTCTTTACTTCAAACACCAGTTGCCTGATATCCTATAAATCATCAATGGCGGAGAATGTTTCTTATTTACCTTGGTTTACTCAGTGCCTGGCACACTGAAGTACTAAATAACTTTTGAATGAAAGAAAATGTTGAATGAATTAATAAACTAACTCATGTTTCACTACGCACATTCTCTCTCCTCTCCTACACTTTCTCTTTCCAGAGAAAGAGAACATGTTAGAAAAATAAGAACAGATGTAAAGACTTGATTTGTTACGTATTCATTATCTCTAATTTAAACTTGATTTTTGTTGTGGGTCATCAATATTTTGATTAGTGTCTCATTGTTCCTCTTAAACTCTCATTTCTTCTTGTGCCAAAATCTTCACCCTCATTCAGCTGAGGTCATTTTCTAGTTTATTGAGAAAAGATTGGGATAGTCTGTCATTAAATAGCTCATTAACTCTCATAATATTTTCCTCAATGTATAAGTAACCTTTTATTATTTATTTCATTCTTTTTTTAAAAAGATTTTTATTCATTTATCTGAGAGAGAGAGATAGAACGTGCATGAGTGGGGGGAGGGGCAAAAGGAGAGGGAGAAGCAGGCTCCCTGCTGAGCAGGACCCCAGGATTGTGACCTGAGCCAAAGGCAGATGCTTAACCAAATGAACCACTCAGGAGCCCTATTTTTTTCAATCTTATCTACTATATGAGATGGGAGAGAGAGAGAGAGAGAGAAAGAAAAAGAAAAAGAAAAAGAGAAAGAGAAAGAGAGAGAGAACCCTTCAAATAAATACATGAATTTCTCTATTTCAATAAGGAATTTATTCTCTGAATTTATCCTCTTTCTTTCTAAATACATTCTATTTCCCACTGCTATGTTTATATCTGTAGTACTTTTATTTTCTTATTTTACAAAGCCAGATAACTTAGAGTTATTATTTACTATCCCAGCATTTTAATCCTCACATTAAATTGGTTTCCATGCCTTAGTGTTTCTCTTTTCTAAAATGTCACTGTTTTCCCATAATCTTTACTGTAGAATAATAGTAAGGATTTTAAAAGAAATGGATACACCACAATGTTAAATTCTGGAAAAGAAGCCATTAACAAGTCACCCATTTTAAAGAATTTCTCAGGAAATACAGATTGAAGATGGAATTGGAATACAAGAGAAACAGGTTAGATGAAAAATAGCAAAGTAAACCATGCACAGTAGAGAGTACCTGTGAACATTCCAGGGGTTTCATGATGGTAATTATTAGAGGATTAACTGTTTGGAAGAACACAGTGTTCACTTTCTTCTAATGGCAACACAGTACTTAAAAATCAAGGCAAGGGTCTCACTGGCCTGTGCCTTTTTTGTATTCCAAGGAAGGGATAGCTGGTAACTCTATGCTTTTAATAACCTACTTTTGAGCTCAACATTTCAGATTAGTTCCTATATGGAGGGCATGTACTATTTTAATGAGTAGGTATAAAAAGTGTGTCAGACCGAAATTGCCTGGTAGAAGACTTGGGAACATTAAGAAAGAGCTGGCCACTCTAACACTCCACAAGTTAGGACTGACTCAATGAAGGTCAGCAACATGGTGCCAGCAATAGAAGATCAGACAGGAATTTCTCAGCACCAATGGCACATTAGGCTCCACAGGAAACTTAAAAACAAAACATAACAGAAGAAGAACGGAAACAAACAAAAAAAGGTAATTCATGAACATACTCTGAGACAAATTAAACGGGAATTTCCAGAAATGGTGTCCAATCATTAGTACGTTTTAAAGTTTCTAAGTTGGGCACCTGGGTGGCTCAGTAGGTTAAGTATCTGCCTTCGTCTCAGGTCATGATCTCAGAGTCCAGGGATGGAGCGCCGCATCTCCCACTGCCCCCCACTCCCCGCCCCATTCTGGCTTGTGCATGCCCTCTCTCTCTCTCTTTCTTGCAAAAATAAATAAATAAAATCTTAATAAAATAAAATAAAGTAAAATTAAAAAGCTTCCCAAGTGCTTCTTCTAAAATGCAGCTGGGGTTCAGAACCACCCAGTTAGGTAATTCAGTGGTTTATTTCATCTGTGATCTTAGTAGGAGAACTTTACACATGTGTTTCTCTTCAGGAGCACTGTCCAAGGCTGGCCATCTTTCTGGAGTTAGAGTGCAAGAATAGTAGCCAGAAGGTTTCCATAAAGTGATACTTTCCTGACTGCAAGAAAATGGCCGTTCAGCATTTGTGGTGAACCAAACAATCTGTGAGATTCATTTTCATAGAATGGAACAGTATTAACTGGACCACTAAAAGAATAAGAACTGAGACCCAAATATATTTGACCAGAGATAATTTCTCATTTATAAAAATTACATCCCTGCCTCCCAGTGGACTACATAGATTATTTAAACGAGACATTATAGCTAGTCATCATTGTGCCGGACACATTTTGGTATGTGCTAAATATCAATATCCATCTTTTATAAGTGTGAGGTGTTTTGTCTTTGTTTTTGTTTTTTTGCTTACACTTAAAGGGATATAGACTGTTTATATATTTGTCAAAGCGTAAATCTGTGATTTTTCACTTAAACTATCATTACATCTTTAGAGACATATCTCAAAATTAACTGGCAAAACTGCCCTCCATAGTTTTGTTTTTTCCTGGAATTCTCTTAGGAGTGGCTTGTTGTGGCCAGGGTACTTAGAGAGAGCTTTGAAAGAACAAGAGGGTCTCTGATGATCCTGTAGAAAATTGGAAAGTGAAAACATGAGTGGCAATGAAAAAACTCAACAAACCACAGGGCAGAGGCTCTGGAAAGTTTTCAAGACTACTAGGTGTAAACAACCATTAGAATACACATAATGGCTGAACATCAGCTCTGAGTAAAAGAAAAGTCTTAGAATTTAGAAATTATTCTCACAGAATGGTTTGAGCATTAGGAATATATTTGGCAGCATGGAACAGAATGTCGAATAACACTGACTTGAAAAAAGAATTATTTTTCTCATGCACCAAGACGTGTAGAAATAGGCAGATGCTGGTATTCTGTTAGTTCAGTCCTGTTAGGGTCGACTCTCTGACTGTGTATGGTTTCAAGATGGCTTCTGCATCTCTAGGGGGTAAAATGGAGGAAGGAACACAATATGGTAGGACTTGCCTTGCCAAATACCACTTCTCATTATGCAGCATTTTTAAGTGAGACGATGGAATTGGGTGCAAGAATAGAACATTAGACCATTGGTGTGGAATAGAGAATCAAGAAACACAATCTAAACTTGACTTACTTCAAGGAGATACTGAGGATCAATGAATACACTACAGACTTTAAAATAAAAGGTGCTTGTCTTGTATTCCTATATCCACCCACAGGGAAAAATCAACTCCAGGTGGATTCAACGTTTGTGAAGAGTGAACTTGTGAAGAGAAAACTATAAAACTTTTAGGGAACAATAGAGGATAAAAGCTTCACAATTTTAGAATAGCAAAAGATGTCTTAAAAAAAGACAAGTATACAAAACATAAAAAAATATATTGAAAAATCTATTAACATTAAACTACAAATTTACGTTTAAACACCAACTAAAAAGAGAGTGAAATGCAAATCATAAGCCAGCCTATGCTATGTTAATCACAAAACTGATGCATTAGTATCTATATTGTATAGATATAAAGTACTTGTACAATTAACAGAAATAAGAAAAAGACAAACCACCACAGAAGAAAAGAGGCAAGCATTATGAACTGGTACCCCACACAGGAGACAAGGGTGATCTATAAACCTTGGACACCATGAATACTCAGAAAAATACAACCTAACATTAAAATTAAATGCCATTTTACACTCTTGATACTGGCCGAACTAGAAATCAGATAGTGCAGAGTGTTAATGAGCTAATGGAAACCTAGGTCTGTCACACTGCTGGTTAGTGTGAATGTGGGACACTTAGTCTAGACGGAGTCTGACACACCCAGCACCCTAGTTCAAGTGTAGAGTAGTGCCACAAACTCCCAGGAAACACAGCGGCTTGCTTGGTCCTGTGAATTTTCTCTGGAGAGGTTTGTTTTGTGAAACCACTGGGCTGAAGAAGAGTCTGTTGGCAGGGACAAAAGGTGAGAAATATGTCATTTTATTCCAGTCTCCTGTCATTCCTTGGTCAAAATTCATCAATTCTGTACTAAATCTGAGGCATTTCAAAGTGTTACGAGGCCTCTCAGAGCTTTTGTGATCTGGTCAGTTTAGACCTAAAACTTGGAGCTAATGCAACCGTGACCATGTTGGGCACAATAGAGACTTTTGGAGATGAGGTGATGACTGGGTTGTCTGATTCTAGCACCAGTATATATGAGGAGGCATATATTTTGGTCCAGTTTACCTAATAAGTCCAAATATTCGCAACCCAGTAACTCTGCTCCTAAAAAAACTCTTGCATATACAATTCAATGGAGCTTTACTCATAACCCAAAGAACTAGAAAAAGAAAGAGAGCAAATAAACAATCAAAAATTCTTTATATGCATGTCAAGAGTGGCTGGAATATGAATGGCAGGAAGAAAATAAATAAACTATAGCTACAGACATGAAATTAGAGGAAAATCATAACACCGATATTGAGCAAAAGGACCAAATCACAAAAGAATCCATACAATGGGATTGTATTTAAATATCAAGAATTAGTCAAAAATACAGTATTTACATACAGAAAATTCACAATTTGAACAGAATATAATTCTTGGAATGAGGGAAGTAGGTATGCTTGGAATGTGTTCTGTAAGAGTTTCTGAAGTACAGGAATATACTACTTCTTAAGCTATCTAGTGGATTTTTGTGTGCACATTTCATTTATATTACCATTTTTAGTTACATTAATTATATGTATATTTTTCATATGTAGACATTTTACAAAACCAAAAACCTTATATAGAGCTATCTAGAAGATAAATGATGATGTGATTAAAGTTGTTAAATGGTGCTTTATTAGTTTGAATGTTTAATTATGTTACAAAAATAGCTTAATGATTTACCCTTAAGTTAGACAATTATGACTTTCTTCTTAATTATTTTTTCTATTAGATTGAACCCCAAATAAATATAATTCTAATGCTTTAGAAAAACACTGAAAACTAATAGCAAGAGAGTGAGTTGGTTACCTTTTGATTGTATGGACTTTGGCAATAGTTTGACTCTCTAAATACACTTATGAGCTAATGCTTCATTTTAGCAATAAGTTCTTCAGATATTTTATTTCAGAAGAGTTACATTGCTATCTTCTCGATGCCAGTGAAATAAATATAATTGCGTATTCCAAATTGAATAGCTAGGAAACTTGCATAAGAGTAATTTAAATGAGCATATTTGAGACTAAAATAGAATGCCGTGTCCTGTCCTATTCATTAAGTCTATGAAATTATTCATTCCACCTATTCAATGGGCATATAGTTAATAACTGAGATAAGACAAGCAGAATACTTTGAGACAGATTGTAACAGATTGATTTGACAAACCATTAAAAGTATGACAGCTCTATTAAGGTTGTTATTTTAAATGCAGTAATTGATAAACATATTTGGGAGGCCCTTGCAGTTGTGCTAAATAAAGCCTCTTAAAAGAAAATAAGACATAATACGATAAAAGAATAAGAGAAACTGGGTGATGTCATGTACACAATAAGATAATATGTCCCATAGATACTCAGTGTAGGAGAATGATGATGACTTTGGATTCAGAGTATGTGGGCAAATCATACATAAGTTTGCAACGTCCCTTACTTACCTAATGTGAAAAATTTTATTTATCCTTCAAGATTAAGTAAATAATATATATGCATGGAAATGATTTTAAACAATACCATGACAACAATACCATGACTATAATTTTAAATAATACATTAATATCAAAACAAATGATCAATCCCTTTTTATTTCCCTGAAATGTTGGTGGTATGTTTTTTGGTTTTTTTTAAAGATTTTATTTATTTATTTGACAGAGAGAGACAGCCAATGAGAGAGGGAACACAAGCAGGGGGAGTGGGAGAGGAAGAAGCAGGCTCCAGCAGAGCAGGGAGCCCGATGCGGGGCTCGATCCCAGGACACTGGGATCACGCCCTGAGCCGAAGGCAGACGCTTAATGACTGAGCCACCCATGCTCCCCAGTAGTATGTTTCTTTAGAGTTCAATTACTAAAAAAAATAATAATTAGTGAAAAAATGATAATCTTCTAGTTTAAAGCTATGTCATATTTTTCTAAACAAATTAATCATATTAATTTAATAAGGCTTTCTTTTAAAGAAGGGAACACAGGAAATTTGAATCTGTCAAAACAGATGACAAGTCAAATCTAATTTAGTTCATTTATCTTCATTTTCTAGTATTCATTGCATTTTTGTGGATGGAACTCATGTATCCTCTTATTCAACAAAAACTAATTTAAAATATTTTTAAAATTATAAAACAAAAGTTATTTTTCACCCTGGTTATTACTTCTAACTATGTGGAGAGTATGAAATTAAAATTATACAGATATACACATAAAATTTACTATATTTTTTTATTAATTTTTTTTAAGATTTTACTTATTTGAGAGAGACAGAGAGAGTGAGAGAGCAAGAGCAGGGTGAGGGGCAGAGGGAGAAAAGACTCTGCTGAGCAGGAGCCGGATGCGGGGCTCTGGGATCATGACTTGAGCCAAAGGCAAACACTCAACCGACTGAGCCACCGAGGTGCCCCCAAATTTACTACTTTAAATGGATGTTTGGGAGTTGCCAGATTTCATGTATTACCTTCATTTGCAATGGTATTGTAGTTGTTATTAATGCATTCCTTCATTAATGCATCCAAGGACCTTCATTATGCAACTAGCCTGTTGTGTGAACACCATGAATTTTATCTGCTTCTTAGCCATGCCAAATACATAATCTAAGTAAAAGCAGTGTTTCCAAGTAACCACTACTTCAAAATCATCTCCATTCTTTTTCAGAACCAATTGATTCTTCAAGTCCTTCTTATATGACAGTTTTAGTGTTGACTCTATATGAAAAATAATGCTCAAAAGTAAGTTGTGTGTCCCCATTTTTTCCTAAGTGATATTTCTGGCAAAATGTTGATTATTCAAGGTGGGAAACAATATATAGGAAAATCATTATAAGCAATTAGCTAAAACTAGGATAAAGACTCTCTTTTAAAATTTTCTCTGAGTTTGCTGAAAACAGGCAAAAAAAAAAAAAAAAAAAAAAACCCAAAGCAAAAAACTCCATTTTACTGAGGTGCAGAATGGCTATTTTTGGTTACTGTCCAGATGGTAGCAGGAAGGGGAAAGACTACCTCAGGCAGCTTCCTCAAACCTCATCCTACTGAGAAAGATTGGATTTGTTTCTTTTCTGTGTTCGTGATTTTTCTTTAAAGAACACAAATAGACAAACTTTACATGATTTCTCTTTCCGGCCAGGAACTGTCTTGCCATATTATTTCACTATTTTTGTGTGGCTATTTTTGGCACTTTAACAACATGGCAGGGATTAAGTACACAACACCCACAGCATGAATTTAGCAACGGAAACCAGTAAATGTTCAGCTTTTTAACTCACAATCTGTTATTCCTGTACTAATGGATTTTCCTCTTATTAATAGCTATTTGTGAATTTTCCTGTGAGAAGGTCCAGGAAACACTTTATAGTCAGAAGTTTCAAAAAATAATGCTTAGGCAGAAATCTTAATTATATTTTAGCTTATTTTTTTTTAAGATTTTATTTATTTATTCGACAGAGATAGAGACAGCCAGCGAGAGAGGGAACACAAGCAGTGGGAGTGGGAGAGGAAGAAGCAGGCTCATAGCGGAGGAGCCTGATGTGAGGCTCGATCCCATAACGCCGGGATCACGCCCTGAGCTGAAGGCAGACGCTTAACCGCTGTGCCACCCAGGCGCCCCTATTTTAGCTTATTTTTAACTGAATTTTACTATTAATGTATCCAATTGGTTGAATAATTAAAATTAAAACACAGTGGAAATTCAACCTCTGGTTCCTATGTACAATAGCCTATTTTCCTAAATTCAACAGTATTCCCACTGTAATACACACAGGCAAGCACTGTTTTTTTTAGGATTTATGTTTTCTTCCAGAGATTTCTTTTAAGGTGTATGCAATAAAACACAAGCATATATTATAAGTTTCTTTCCTTCTTTACACATAGAATGTACACTCTATATACTGTTCTGCTTATTTTGGAGACCTCTCTATATCAGAACAGAATCATCTTCCCCATTGTATTTGACAGGTGCACATTTCTATGTATGAATGTGAATTAATTTATATAAGCAGCACCCCAAAATTGATCACATAGTTGTTCCTAATCTTTTGTTAATACAAATGATGCTACAGTGGTTAGCCTTGTACAAATGTCATTTCATGCGTGCTATTACACCTTTCAGGTGAGTCCTCCGACAGGAAATGGTATTTCCACTAGCAAATGTTACAGATATTTCCAAATATCTCTCTGTATTTTCAGTCCTAAGAATTTTACCAATCTGCACACCCACCAGCAATATTAAAGTGCCTCTCTCCTCAGAGCCTTACAAAGTAAATGTATTATTAAACATTTACTTTTTTTTGTCAGTTGGTTATATCTGTCATTCTCAGTCCTACCAGGCCCAGTGCTTCTTTTTTATTATAAAAGAAATTGTAATGCTCTCCTGTACTATGCTGCTGTGAAATCCACTCTGTACCTCTCTATCTACATAATTTCAAACTTAAATCAATACACTGCTCTAATTCTAATATATGGGAAAAATTAAATAAATTTTAAGAAAATGTGTTTCCATATGTAAATATACAGATGGGCCTACAAAAGAAGTCATAATTAAGTAGTCAGATGTGGGTACTAAGTAGAATTAATGTATTGGCAGAGATGTGTTAGTAACTCAGACACCTTCCAAGAAGGTGGCATGACTGATATGATATTGCAAACGTGGACCCCTCTTGATAAAGTTGCAAAAATGAATTAGACCTTTCTATTGATTCATAAGGTAGTTATATTACTAAGATGTTCAGTGTAATATAAATCACGTCCTCTAAGTATTTAGTGCAAATATAAAACATGATAGAGATTAATAAACTCAGATAATTATAAACAATTCTTTTTAATATGTGAATGTTGGGCAAAATTTTGAAAATTGTGTTGAACATTAGCTTCTTTATTTTTCTCCTTTATGAGTCTGTAATGCTCATTTCAGGAAATCTAACATCAGTGCCCCCTACTGGCTAAAATCTGTTGTCCCTTAAATCATTTAGACGACTAAAAATACTTACCCAAACTTTCAATAGTCTCTTTTTATAAATAAAGCTAGTACAATGGATGAAAATGGTATTTTTCAGAATTTTAAGTTTTCTTTATTTTATCATGAGGGAATTTGGTATTTGTTCGTAGATTTAAAAGCCATTTATTTCCTTTTGGTGACCTGTCATTTTACCAGTTTTCCTCATACTTATTAGAAAGTCAGTATTTTTCAGGAGGCTGATTTTATGTTTCATTCTTAATTATTAGAGGGAGTATTACATATAATACATTTTCTCTGAGTACAGTTTAAGCTACATGCTAGAGATAATGTGTTCATTTTTGAATTTGTGCTAAAAGTCCAAAATCTTAATTCTTATTTCCTCTCTGACCCAAGAATTTAGGAAGCATTTTGAAATTTCCATAAGTAAGAGTTATTTGGAATTTGTATTTTGTTAAAAGTTTCTAATGTCATGCACTGTGGAGACACAATATTTTATGTGTGGTTTCTCCTTTTTTGTAAATTATTCATAATATCTTTATGGCCTAATAAATAAGAATGTACTATATAGCTCTCTAAGATAGACTGAAAGATAGATAGATAGATTATGGATGGATGATAGATAGATGATGAATAGATAGATGGATATATAAATAGATACCTAATTATTTGTATTATTTGTATATGTGTCTTTAGTGTATCTTCTCAGTTTACTGTTTATTTTTATTATATGCATCAGTCATTATAAACAGTGATAAAAATAGCGTTTCCCCTTCTACATCTCTCCTCCTCTCTTTCACTGACAATTTTAGTGGCTAATATTAGGCTTTGAGTGTTTACCTTTGTACTGTTAATATGTTTCTATTTCTATTACTCTACTTGCTGGTTTTAGAAGTTATGCTCTTAGGGATTGGACATTCAGCAAACATATTTATCTCCTCTTCCCTTTCTCCTCCTACCTTACCCAACTTTTTAAAATATATCATTTCTGGGGTTCCTGGGTGGCTCAGTCGTTAAGCATCTGCCTTCAGCTCAGGGCGTGATCCCGGCGTTCTGGGATCGAGCCCCACATCAGGCTCCTCTGCTGGAAGCCTTCTTCTTCCTCTCCCACTCTCCCTGCTTGTGTTCCATCTCTCACTGGCTGTCTCTATCTCTGTCAAATAAATAAATAAATAAATAAATCTTTAAAAAATATATATATATCATTTCTACAAAGTCAAGGCATATAACATTTACATTCAACTTCATGTATGGATAGATATACTTTGCAGCTAAATATTCTCAATATTCATAAGAATAATTTTGTCATAGTTTTTTCAGGCATATGTTGTCCTCTAGTACTTTTTTAAAAAAAATAACCATGGCAATTGAGTTTCCTAAGTTTCTCCATACTTACAACTGTTTACATTGACATTTTTACTTACCATGGATTTGAGCGATTTCCTGAGAATTGACCTTTCTTCAGATAATAGCTAGAAAATCTGGATAATTTCTAAAAACCTACTGCAGACCCTGGATATCATGAACAAATGTCAGCAGAATTTGGAGAGCAGTCAATACTTGGGAAAAGGAACTAGGACAGAAAAGTTTCTTGTTTTTACAACTATTCACCTGAAAGAAAGCCATAATTAATTCTGTGCGTGGAAGCTAAAACCCTGATGGAAAATCTGCACTTTTTCCAGACTTCAGACCTAGAGGACAGAGTTTGAAGTAAGCACAACAGCTGGAAAGTGAGAACAGTAT
The DNA here is from genome assembly GCF_017311325.1 of Ursus maritimus. Classification (NCBI taxonomy): domain Eukaryota; kingdom Metazoa; phylum Chordata; class Mammalia; order Carnivora; family Ursidae; genus Ursus; species Ursus maritimus. The sequence continues at coordinate 23,957,656 of NW_024426552.1, forward strand.
TCACAGAAAGGAGATATTTTGAGTCAAGAAGCTTCCAAATCTACATATAAATTCTGTGCAAATATATGTGTGATCATTGAACCATGTGTGGGGCAGACTCAGCTCAAACCAGCCAAAAAATTAAAGAACTATATTGAGTTCCTGCAGAAGAAATTTAGTTTGCATCTAAGTCCAGCCAAGCTAAGTGCATTCTAAAACGAAGAAACAAACAGAAAATTCTTCAGAGGAATATAGCAGAATACAAGGTTTAACTCAAGCTAAGATTTAGAATTAATCAACATATGAATATGAAAAATCAGGAAAATGTGACCCAGTCTCATTACCAAAAGCAAAGACTCAGTTGTTAGAATTAGCAAACACGGATCTTAAGCCAGCTAATATCACTATGCTCAATAGTAAAGGAGAATATATGCATGTTGGATGAAAAGATAAGCTGTCTCATCAAGAAAAATAGACTATATATACCTACATATACATGTACATATACGACTCAAAGGGAAATATAGGATCTAAAAAATGCCATATCTGAAATAAGTCATCTCCAAGTGGGCTTCACAGCCAAATGGAGATGACCGAGGAAAGGGGCATTAAACTACAAGATAAGTTCAAAGAAAATATCTGATCTGAAAAACTGAAAAAAATTATAAAACAGAATACAGCTTCAGCAAATTCTGCAACCTTATCAAACAGATTAACTTATGTATTAGAGTCTTAGAGAAGAATGAAAAAGAAAAAGCATATATATTTGAAAAATTATGGTCAATTTTTTCTCAAATATGATTGTGTGTGTGTGTGTGTGTGTGTGTCTGTGTGTGTGTGTGTGTCTGTGTGTGTATAAAGATTCAATCAACCCAAGGACCTCCAACCAGGTGAAATACAAGAAAAATCACTTCTCTATTCCTTATAGTCTAATTACTGAAAAGCATGGATCTTCAAATTAAAAAAAAAAAAAATCTAGCTTATCAGAAACTATTTAGGCCAGATCACCCCTAAACATCTCTAAAATGAAACATCTGTAAAATGCTAAAAGAAAATATCTCTCAACCTAGAATCTATATTCAATGAAAATATTCCTTAGGAATAAAGACAAGAACAATGACATCTTTAGATAAAATAAAATTAAGATAATCTGTTGCCTACAGAATTTTATTTAAAAAAATGTTAAAGGCAATTATTTGGGTCAAAGGAAAGTGAGAATCTCTATATGAGACACTGATCTTTAGGGAATAATGAAGAGCATTGAAATTGCAAACATTCAGGTAAATATAAATGACTATTTTTCCTCTAAGTACATTTTAAACTCTAGGATATATTTAAAACAAAACCTATATTAATGTTTTATGAGATGTTTTAACCTATACAGATGTAATCCTTCTGAAGTCTAAAGCATAAAGAATGGGGTAAGTGATAAATGGTCTTAAATCATTGTAAAGGTCTACATTTTACTTCAGTAAAGCAACACTCACTCTGAATAAATTGAAAATCTAAGTATGTATATTGTAATTTCTGGAGAAATTATATGTGCTGTTTGATTTTGTCTTCTTTCCTAATTAATAACTAGTAGCTTAAATATTTCATTCCTTTATTCTCTCTCACTCACCCTTGACTTTTACATTAAGATAATATAAGATAATAATTCTGTTGATTTTATTTAAGCCAGTGCAAAATATTTCATCATGATTTTATTTTCTATGTGTCAGTATTTCTATGTTTTCTGTTAGTCTTCAGCATTTTAGTAATTTAGATCCCCTTTTCATCTTCTGTATTGAAATAGCTTTGTGTCAAAGGTTTCTAGTTCTTTTCTATTACTAATCATAACAAATTGGAGTTTCCTGGGTTGAAAAAGTTCTCTGGGAGTGGATTGGGAAAGTGTCTACATGGACTTCCTTGTTTCTGCTGTCTCAGGGACATATGGATGATTCTTTATATTGTCATGTTATCCATCCTTTATCCATGCAACTAGAGCAGAGGAAGGAGCAGGTGATTTGTTTTTCCACATCAAGATAAGATGTTCATCAGCAGGACAATGAATTTTTGTTGGGGATCTCTGAGATGTTCTACTGCTTGGCCCATCCTCTTCCTCCCACACAGCTTGTACGCAGACTCAATTCTGAAGAGACTTACATGCATTTTGGAGTGTGCGGATTATATATATATATATATCTCAATTCCACTAAAAACAATGTTGACCATGTTTTTTGTTTGTTCTCTTATATTTCTGTTGTTGCTTTTGGTTGTTCTCCAGGGAAGAAAGGGGACAATGCTGACTCACAGAGTCATGTTTACACGGTAATACAATACTATCCTACATTAATATAAGTGTGTTGCTTTTTTTCCTCTTATATGAAATTAGTGTACTATGTTCATTTTCTTTTGAAAAAAAACCGTATAGCATTTTAGTCATTTGCAATCTGGATCATCTCAAAAGAAACTACCTGTTTTTTGAGGAAAGTTTTATGCCCTAGTTTGAAATAGAGCATTGGATTTAGTTAGACATTTTATTTTTAAGAGATACACATTGACTCTATTATAACAAAACAGGAAAATATTTACGATGAATTAAACTCTCTTGAGTGTTTTCTTCCAATTTGAGATAAGAACCAATAATAGCTTAAACTTTCCACATTGTGGGAGAAAGAGTTTTTGAGTAATTAATAATGTAAGTTTCTTCCTTTTCACTTTGACTGCTAAACTTTTCCTGGTAGACTAAGGATCAAAATAACTCCTAAATATAAATCAGTAACCTAAATATGGTATTTAGTTATGTCACCCAACTCACAAGCTAAGTAAGCCTTATTTTACAGAGTGTGCATGTGTTAAGGGTACATTTCGATAACACATTTATAATATTCCAAATATATACTTTTTGTTCACATTTACAGCTGCCTCTTAGTAGAGGAGGGATCAATAACCATCTGACTAAGGTTTTAAAAGACAAAGATAAAGAGCAAAACCTAAGGAAAGCTCACACTAACACATAATTGGAAACAGAATTTGAATGTTTTCCAAACAGACAATTGTAGCTTTCCTTACATACAGCAGACATTTTCCTTAAATAGATTCCTTGGTAATAAATTGTATATTTACAAGGGCTTTGTTTGCAATGTCCCTTTGAGATGATACATCAAGTTCAGAAGCATCAATAAAAGTGACTTTAATATCCAGGATAATACTGATGCAGCTGTTTGTTTTCCAACAGTGCCAGTGACTCATAAATAACAAGGTAACGCAGGCATACCTTGGGCAAAGTGGCTATATTATCCTTTCTATGACTCTAATACCAGTAAATCAGTTCCTGACTTCAGATTTCTTAGAAAATATGCCTGCTGGTTCCAGACAATGTTCAAGTCTAAACAATAACGCCAGAGACAAAAATCCTTTACCAAACAAGAGATATTTCCAAGTTGAAGGAAGTTGAAATATTTTTTTAAGAGTCATTCTGGAAATTTTGAGTAATTTTGGAGTTTTAAGATCTCATTATTTAAGGAAGAATGCTTAATCAGCCTCACCTAGAAAGAGTCAGCCAAAAGTGAATTAAACAAAAGGAACTATGCCTAAAAAACACAGAAAAGAATATCTTGAATTTAGTAAGCCACTTTTCAAAGAGGTAAACATATTTATATATTTGTCTTTATAAAATCCCTATTAACATTTGTAGAGGTAGACATTATCGCCCCAGGGGAAGCAGGCACTTTTGTTAGTAGTCACAGAGTCCTAAATGGAGTCTGAACTAAAATATAAGAGTATCAGCCCCCAACCTAGTGTTACATTAAGAGTTCACTGTGTTATAGTTTTAAATAGGTGAAAGCGTACAGCCACTGTGTGCATCACCCCAACGCTGCTTAATTATGTAAAAAATTAAATAAATATATAAAAAAAGGTTGCTCATATAGGTTCCAGGAAGTTTACCTGTCTGGTTAGCTTTGCAAAAACAACTCTCCAACGCCTTTATCAAATCCTCACTTCTGTCCTTGATCCAACAAGTATATTTCTCAGCTACATTCTTTCGTTTGTATAGCCTTTGTAACTTTCTCTTTTTACTGTGACTCTATTTCTTCCCCTTATTTTTAAAAAAATCACATTGAAAAATGTCTTATTAGTCATAATTTCATTAGTAATTTTCCAGAAAAAAATGAATAAACCGTGTCTCTAAATAAAAAAAAAATAGTAACATTCAAGGATTGATTATGATGAAAACATAACGTAACGTAACAGCAACATAAAACATAACATAACATAACATAACATAACACAACATAACGTAACATAAAACAAGAGCAATATAACATATAAAAAGAGAAGTTTGTTTTCCAAACTTCCCAACTTGGCTTTCTGTACCCTATTGTTTCTTTTTATCTGTCCTTAGTGATATGTACTTCTCTCCTTTCTTATTGTTCTTAGTATTTCCTTCTCTACTGGAAGAATGTTGAATATTAATTATGCTTTAATTTGAAAAGTATTTCAACATTTCTCATCCTCCAAGGGTATTTTTTTATGACAAGCTTTCACTCCTGCTAAAAAGTTGCATTGATCTCAGGCACTTGGGAGGAAGGATTTGAGAGTCAAAATGCTTTCCCCAGAAATCCTGAACTCAAAGCCCACAGAGGCTGCTTCGTCTGCCTGAATAGCTGTTCTAGTAGTAACGTGCTACTCCCTACAAAGTTCTTTGAAATTATTGTGAATAAAGTCATTATAATGATGAATGTCACCCTCACTTAAAGGGAAATTCATTGACCCTAAATGCTTAATTTTAAATTAGTCTAAGTATACTTTGTAATCCCATATCTTATGTTTAATGCTGCCATTTGTTTCATTTATAACAACATATGGTAAAAGGAAAAATATTTGTGTGTGTTTCTTTAAGTAGAGTCAGAGCTGATGAGATTATTGGGTTAGGGAGGGGAAGCTAGTTATTGAATTATAAATTCCATAATTGGATCTGTCTGGTTCTCTGCCCTCTGAGTGCAGTGCAGGGACGTTAAACACTTCTGCTCACCCCCTGGATCTGAGTGTTCCGTATCACATTATCAGCAGGCTTTTTACTGTTCTAAAACACTGAATCCCTGGGGACAGCTTACTATAAAGGAAAACTTAAGAAACACTGAATCTTCATCTATTTCTGTTAAAAAAAAATTGTATCATCAAAAGTCCTTTTTCTGGTAAGCTTAATATAAAGACATCAATATGCACAGCTGTCACCTTGGAACTTTCATATTTTTATGTACAAAATCAGAGTGCTTTATCTGTGAGATTATTTCGGAAAGGAGCTATAGAAGATAAACCTATCTAATGAATGCTTTTAAAAATTCAAACTATCCATTGTTAGGGTTTCAAATAAGAGGCAGATTATAAATCCATTTTTGGAGTCAAGATTTTTCAATGTTCAGATATCAAACTTAAAATCATATGATGTTTTACAGTAACATATAATACTTATAGAAATACAATAGATATCTTTGAACCTCTCTCTTTTTAATATTTCATTGAATTGAGTTCTGTAGGAATTTATCTCCATTCATATCTATTATTGATGTCAGTTTCTAGTGTAGAACAGTCTTAAAAATGATTATACCAAGTATCTAATTTGCTCCTAGTATGTGCCACATGTTTTGCATTTTTGTCTTCTGTTCCATACCATTTTAATGTAGACAGCATTATTCCCATTTCACAGACAGAGGAACTGAGATTCAAAAAAACAATGTAAATTACCAACATCACATGAAGGGCCAGCTTTTGGGTCCATCGATTTTCTCCGTTGATTTCCTGTTTATAATTTTGTTGATTTCTGCACTAATTATTAATAATTCTTTTCTTCTGTTTGCTTTGGGCTTGCATTGCTCTTTTCATCTCGTTTTCTGAGATGGAAGCTGAGATTATTTGTAGATCTTTCTTCTTTTCTAATACATACGTTCAATGCTCTAGGTTTCCTTCTAAGCAAGGCTTTCACAGCATTTCGTAAATTTGAATAAATTGTATTTTCATTTCCATTTAGTTCAAATAATTTTTAAAATTTCTTTTGGGACTTCTCCTTTGACTTAGGTGTTATTTTGAAGTGTGTATTTATTCTTCAAATATTTTGGAATTTTCCAGCTATATTTCTGTTTTAATTCTATTATAGCCTGAGAACATATTTTATATGATTTCTAGTCCATTAAATTTGTTACAGCATGTTTTATGGCCCCATTCTGTCTTTGCAAATGTTTCATATGAACTTGAGAAGAATGTATATCTTGCTGTTATTAGATAAAGTATTTTATAAATGTCAATTAGATTCCTTTGATTGGCGTTGCTATTCAATTTAACTATATCCTTCCTAATTTTCTGCTACTTGATCTATCAATTACTGATAGAGGTGTTTGAAATATTCAACTATAATAGTGGGTTTGTTTATAGCTTCTTAAAGTGATATCACATTTTTGCCTCACATATTTTAATGTTCTGTTGTTAAATGCATACCAGTTTAAAAGGATTAAAAGGTCTTCATGGAGAATTGACCATTTTATCATTCTGTTATGTCCTGTTTTCTTCCTGATAATTTTCCTCATTCTGAAGTCAGTTTTGTCTAAAATTAACATAATTACTCCAGGCTTCTTTTGAGTAGTGCTACCATTGTACATTTTTCTCCATTTGTTTATTTTTAATCTCTGTGTTTTTATATCGACAGTGAGTTTCATATAGCCAATGTATATTAGGTCTTTTTTTTTTTTTTCAGATCCACCTGACAATCTCAGTTTCTTAATTGGTATATTTAGATCATTTACATCTAAAGTGATTAGTAATATAATTGAATTAATATCTGCCACACTTTTAGCTATTTCCTATTTTTCATACTTCTTTGTCTCTTTTTCTCTTCCTTTTTTTCTGCCTTCTCTAGTTTTAAATGAGCATTTGATTAGACTGCATTTTCTCTCATCTCTTAGCATATTAAGTTTATTTTTTTTCATTTTAGTTTGATGATTGGCCTAGAGTTTGCAATATACCTTTACAACTAATTTAAGTCCACTCCCAAAATACACTGTGCCACTCCACGGCTTATAACTTATAACAGATTATTCCCCAGACCTCCCTCCAGTCCCTTATAATATTGCTGTGGTTTATTTCACTTATCCATAGGAACACACGTTATTTCTATATTATTTTGAACTGTTATCTATCAAATAACTTGAGAAAGAGGAAAATAAGATTTTATTTCACCTTCATTTTCTTTATTAAATCCCGTGTTTCTGATCTGTATCATTTTTCTTCTTTCGTAAGAACTTCAGAGAGATATTTATTGTAAGGCAGACCTACAGGTAAGAAGTTCTCCCAATTTTTGTTTACCTGAGAAAGTTCCTTCTTCTTTACTTTTGAAGAGCAATTTTGCTAGATACAGAAGTCTAGATTGGTAGGTTTTTACTTTCAACACTAAGCATTTCACTTCACTATATTTTTTTTGTAAGATTTCTGATAAGAAATCTGATAAATTTTTATTTTCCTCTATAAATAAGGTTTTATCTTGCCTTATTTTCCTCTATAAATAAGGTTTTATCTTGCCCCAGCTTCTTGGCTCATTTCCACATGTCCCTTTGTCTTTAGTTTTCTGGGATTTGAGTATGATATGCCTAACCATAGATTTGGGGGTATTTATTAAAGTCTAGAATATAGTTCTTTGTCATGGTGATTTTTCTGGTAATATTTCAAAAATTGTACTTTATCCCTGGACAGTATTCAAAATATCAGCTTTTCCCCTCATCATGCCCATCTCTAACGTTTACCCTGAAAACCTGGTAAAGCTCCTGGAGGTAATACCCACAAAAGTGCAGTACCACCCCCAAGACTGTGCACCCAGGAATTTCTCACAGTCAACCTGGTCCACATTCAGCCTTCAGCAACTTGTCAAAAATTATCACTAAAGTGTTTCTATCACTGGTATCTGTGGTATCTGTTCCCAGTAAGGACATCTTGACTATGAGTTCTCTATTTGCCTGTCTCCAGATTTCAAGGTGGCATTATGCCCTGTGACCTCAATTTTCTCATAGATCTAACAAAGAGCATTGAATTTTAGCTTGTTCACCTTTCTTCTTGTGAAGACAGAAGTGATGACTTCCAAGTTCCTTATGTGCTATAGCTGAAACAGGAAGGCTGACCTAACACTTTTGTTGCAAGTTATAACTGGCATCAATATTTAGAGGCTGAAGATTGTAAACAATTTTAAGCTGAATCAGGGATGCCTGGGTGGCTCAGTCGGTTAAGCATCTGCCTTTGGCTCATGTCATGATTCCAGAGTTCTGGGATCGAGTCCCACATCAGGCTCCTTGCTCAGTAGAGAGCCTGTTTCTCCCTCTGCCTGCTGCTCCCCCTGCTTGTACTCTCTCTCTCTCTCTCTGACAAATAAATAAATAAAATCTTTAAAAAAAATTTAAAGCTGAATCAAGTAGTTATATGATGATAGCAAAATAGTAACATGTAAAATTTTCAATTTTTTTCCCCACATGGTAGTTCAAGATTTTTTGTTTGTTTGCTTTGTTCTTTTCATTTGTTGGTGTATTTTATTCCTATTAATTCATATATTCTATGAAAGTAGGATTGCTTCTTATTCTTATTTGTTATCATCATAATAACTTGCACTGGGTAAAATAAACACAGGTTGACCTGAATCAAATAAAATAAATTATGTTGAAATGTATACTATGCTCTGATTATTACCTTACAATTTCTTATAAAGATTGATACAGTGGATACAAAGTGGACCTTGGCTTATTTATGACAAATATCAACAATAATGCTTAAGTTACTTTCTTCTATTTCATTAAGAGAAGCTATTATAAACCAAACAAGACAATCTAATTACATTTAACTTATATATTATTGTGCTTACTCCTTTGATGATTATTAAATTTACATAGGCTCATAGAAATCCTTCAAGCTATATGATATTAAATATATATAACACAGTTAAAGTTAATATTAATCATAAGCATAAATTAAATAACTTTTACATGCCCTTTTTTTTTGCATTTGATAAGAATGATCATTTTTACTTGTATCATTTAAGGGTGTGGGCATCTGGATGTCCTCAGCTCCCTCACTGCACTTTCATTCTCTGGGAAATCAAAGCAAAACTTTTTCATGTTTTCTTTGTTATTTCATTACATTTCATTATTTTTTTGACATTCATCATTTCTTAGTAGTTTCAGCAACAAATTTCAGTTCTTTAAAATAATGAAATTTTCATATATAGATTAACAAGTATTCTAGAACAAAAGGGTAGATATTTTTTCTCTCACTTTAAGGAAATATATATTTATATATTGATATAAATGCATATATTTGTATGCATATATATATTTATACATATCCTAATTTATGTGACCATATAGTGAATGTGTATACACACACACACACATACACACACATTAAGAGTAGCATATTTTCTTGTACTGGGACATACCTGTGTATTATAGCTATACTTTGAACATAAAACAATATGCTAGTCTCTGTTACACAATTCCCAGTCACACTTAACTATGCAGCCTATGTTTTATTTATACTGATAAGTTAAATGCAAATGAAGGAAACATATTAAAGAAGTAACGAGATTCAATAACTAGTTTTATGTACTGAAACTGTGTTTTGTTTTTTTTTTCCCTTTTTGAACAGAGGCAGTCATATGCTTTATGTATCTACCTTCAATTCATTTCTAAGTAATACAAGTTTTTTCTTCCTTTTTCTTTAAATTTAAAACAGAATTAATAGCATGTAGAACCTTTTTGAATCTTGCAAAACAGGGAAATTACGCATGTGGCTAATTGTGACAGGTGTGTTTGTACAAATACAACCCAAATGCAGCTTTATGAAATCATTTCTTTCTATTAAAATAGAATGCAACAAAAAAGAAAGTGAAATATCTAAATCCATCTCTTTCCTCATGATTAACGAATCTAGCCTGTCTCTCATGAAGCACCATCTGCTCTCTTAAGCACATTTATAGATAACGCTTATCAAAACTGGAGGGGATTATGGGGAAGCAAAAAGAAACAACAATAAAAGTAGCTTAATGAAATTCTATGACAAACTAGAAAGGAAGAACACATCATCTTTCAAAATAATATTCCTGAGCTTTCAGTAAGCAAAACCAGTATTTGCCAAAAAATATTTCTATATGTTAAACATAAAGCAGTCCCAGAGTTGTTGTTGTAAATGGGACTTGGCCAGAATGCTGCATTTATGAGGAAATTGAATGATGCTTTATCGATTATACCTAATTTTATATAAACAAATAAGTTACTGACAAAGTTGAAATATAAGTCATTTTGTTGAAAACTTTCTTATATTGACCTATTGATCTAAATTACAGTTTGCATTATCATATTTCCTTTCCTGGAGGATGAAATTCACAATTGTTCTTTACATCTTGGCTTTGAGTGTCTTTACATTTTTTCCATCTGTAAATTACATTAATACCTTGATAAGGTAACATAAATACATGACGAGCTGTAATGACTTTTCAGCTTCTAAACACACAACTTTAAGGCTATCACAATCCATCTACATTGTGTCTGTTCTTGCAGTGTCTTCTCATGAAGGAGGACTGGACATACCTTCTCTGTGGGACATGCAATGAATTGTGATCTGGAATTGTTGGAAAAGGAAATTTCATGCATGCAGTCTTTGGACCCCCACATGTCATATTAAAATGGGCTCTGGGCCTGGAGCACTTTCCCGACCAAGGGGTAAATACTCTGAACAGCCTACTGGACTTTGGTCTTGCCTGAGACTATCACTTCCAGTTTCAGACACAGTGTATACTCCATGATTCTACTTAAATGTGTGTGTCGTATGGTACATGGCCAGCCCCACTACTATATCCCTCCCCTGCGGGGAAGGCATGGGGTCTTTCTGCTGCAATGTGAATGGAACGTGTGCAGACCCATTGCCTTGCATCAACTGCTGAGAGGGACCCAATGTCCACAGGGGTCCTGCATCCCCTATTGAAGGCTGGTCTTGCTCTTTATCTTTTCTATGTGGGTAAATCTTTGTTCCATCCAGTGTTTGGCTATTGTTGTGTTTTCCTTGGACTCCGACACCAGTATGCAATGGACAGAAGTGCTTGGCCTTTACGATAGACCATAAACGACCCTTGTTCAACACAAATGATCCAAAGAAGTTTTATTAGTCAATGTATGGAGTCTCCTTTTCTTTTTTCCCAGTCTCTGTGATTGTGGAAACTAGTGTTGAGATAAAGCCTTGTCAGCCTGGGTTCTAAAATGATACAATGAGTATTCCTCCATGCTAACCTACAATGGATACATAATGTGAGCAAGAAATAAACTGTATTGGTTGGAGATACTGAGCTTTTGTATTTGTTCTGTTTTGTTTTATTTGTTTTTCTAGAGAGAGAGAGAGTGCATGAGTGCATGGAGTGTGAGAGGGCGGGGGGCAGAGAGTGAGGGAGAGAGAGTGAACCCTTAGCAGGCTCCATACTGAGTGCAGCCCCATGCAGGGCTCGGTCTCATGACCCTGAGATCATGACCCGAGCAGAAATCAAAAGTCTGATGTCAATCAGCTGAGCCACCCAGGCACCCTTTGTTTTGTTTGTTTTGTAACCATTGCCATCCTGAACTTTCCTATGTGATATAAGAACAGAGCTTCCCATGGAGATATTTGAAACAGTAATTTATAAGGAGCCCCATTTTCCATATTGCCCACTGAGTTCTACACTTGCCTCTTTGTTATATATGTCATGTAAGTTTTGTCAAACACATTAAGTTTGCTTTAACCTCAGGACCCCTAAACACGTTCTATCTTTATTCAGAATGTCCTTGTTCTGGATTTCAACAATACTCATTCATCTCGGTTCTGTATTCCAAGGCACCTTTGGAGAGAGATTGTTCTTGACCACTTTATTTTAAAATGTCCCTTTACCCAGTCACAGTCTATCACTTCACTTCACTTTGTTTAGCTACGTATGAGTCTTCCACCTGCATTGCACTGTGTACTTAACAAAAAAAGGGATGCCCTCTAGTCTATTTATCATTATACTTCCTAGAACAGTTTCTTTGTAGTTGATGTCACCCGCACACAGACAGACACACACACATTATTGAATGAATAAATGCACAGATCGCTTGGAAGCTTGTATTCACAGCTCATGAAGAAAGCGTTAGTAGAGCTGATTCTCACAAATGGGCAACATCTACAACCTATAATTAGCACTGTGGCTGGAGGAAAAGAAGACCTTCAGCCCTCCAGCAGAGACGCCAGTCTCTGCCTCACCACTGGCTTAAGACTTCCCTCTTCCCATTCCTCCAAAGAGAATATCTAAATGACAATTCTAAAAATATTTTTCCTCTGTTATTATGTTTTAGCTGGCCATTATGTAATGGTGAACTTTAGAAAAGGGAAAAGTGGCAGTTAATGTTTACTAGTTATCAGTTATGTGTCAGGATCTCTGCTGAATCATTTACATATTGTATCAGAATTCTCAGAACACTGTTTTGAGATAATTATACTTTTACTGCCTAAAGAAGTGGAAACTGAGTCTCGGAGATACCAAGTATCTGTCTTCATATCATACCACTAACATAAGGTCAAAAGATTTTAAAATGGTGTTTCTCCAAGTGTATTCTCCAGACCACCAGTAGGAGTTTTGCCTGAGAACTTGCTAGTAATGCAAATTTTTGGATTCTACCCCAAACCCACTAAATCAAAAACTGTGGATGAGGCCCAGCCATCTGCATTTAACAAGTCCACTGGATAATGCTGATATACACGAACATTGGAGAACCACAGTTTTAAAGCAACGAATCTCAATATTTACATAGTAAGCACAACTAGAAAATGTAGACCATAAACCTGCGATGAATTTTTAAAATGTGTATAAAACTTGTTCCAAAATAGGTAACCAAAATAGGTGTGCGTATACTATGACCACACTGTGGCTTCCAGTATTTGGTTAATGGGCTAGGATTTCCAAACTACACCAGTATGAACCCAGTAAATATGAATAACTAAATAAAATCCTATAGTTTCAAGACTTTTAGTAAGAGGTCTGATGTCAGTGAGAAGGACAGGAGCTAAAAGAATTATGCTACTGGAACTAATTTGCTATCAAGATGCAGCGTTAAAAGCCACTGGGGATCATGGAAGAACTTGTATTTAGGAGCTTCTGTATTAGACCCACTGAGAAAACACTAGTCTTTAGCTTAGAGCTTGGCTGCATGCTGGAAAGAAACAGCTTAATTGGTCCTTAAAAGTCCCAGAACAGGTAATATGTTAATTTGACATTGTCAGACGAAGTACCATTTAGGTTATTTGACTCACTTTCCTTTGTAAACAGAAAGACTGGGTCTGTTCAGGGGACCACAGTTTTAATTTGTGGTTTTTAAGAAAGTAAAAGCCTCAGGTTCAGACCTAGAAAAGTACATCCTTTTTCCTTTAAGAGTAATTTGATAACTTTGTATTTACTTTCCTGATTTAAAGATTTTTGTTCTAGGCCGTTTTCAAGTTGTCTCTAGGCTGTACTCCCATATCTGTCTCTTAAGACTGCCATATAGTAATTCTTTTAGGCAAATTTATGCTCTTCATTGTATATTAAGCCTTCTGACACATAAACATTTACATACCTTTGGTTATCTTTACTGTTTTTCGTTATTTTTTTAAAATTGTTCTGTCTTCTTGACTAATTCTAGCTTTTTGGCATAACACTAGATAGAACCGTTTAGGCATCACTTCCCAAATTTTAAAAGCACTTGCCATTTGGAAATCATTATTATTAAATGAATGTGTTGCATTTTTACAGTTCTCCACAGATTCTAACGGTTTAACTTTATTTTTTTTAAGGATTTATTTTATTTATTTTAGAGTGAGAGAGAGAGAGTGTGAACTGGGGGGAGAGGCAAGGGAGAGGGAGAGAATCCTCAAGCAGACTCCCCGCTAAGCACAGAGCCCAATGAGGGGCTTGATGCTAGGACCCTGAGATCATGACCTGAGCCAAAATCAAGAGTTGGACACTCAACCGACTGAGCCACCCAGGCTCCCCTCAACAGTTTTAAATTATTTCCTGCATATGATATTTTTCTTCATATTGGTTATAAGGACCTTGCTGGAAGCTATTTACATAACTTTAAATATTAAGTGTTTCATCTGAAATGAGGAAAAAATCTGAAAATTATTACATGTAAATTATAATCTTTTCTTATTTTCCAAAAATAATGTTTATGTGAGATTTCATAATTCTTTGTGAGGGACTATACTATTGTTCCGTAGGTTAAGCATGATTATCTTTGCAGCCTGTGAGATCTGCCTCCTTACTAAAAATTTAAAAATAACTTGCATGACTATTTTAACATTTAAGTCCCAAGTTTCCTTTTAGAATATTCACTATAATGGGAGATGACTAAATGTTATATTTGACCATGCCAATGTATGCTTATTAAAATTAGTTTGTCCATTTGACTAATTTTATTTCCATGCATATATTGGAGGATTAAATGCACATGCATCAGAAATAAAAAAAAAAAACAAAACAGGAGATGTCTTGAAATGACAATTAGTATTATTTTACTGTGCTTTTTATTGCAGCTAATTTTCTGATGTTCTTTTTCTGTGACAAAATTACTGAATACATAATGGAATATATCAAGAAACACTTAGAAATATTTTATTTTTTAAATACTTTTTTCTCCTTCCATTTCCCATCTTCTTTTCTTTTTATTCCAAAGGATCAAAGGAAGCTGTGTTTTAGACATAAGAGTTGTTTTTTTAAAAAGACACTGGAATATATGTATCATACATGTAATATAAATATATATGTCCATATATGTAGATATATGGACATATATATATACACACATACAGTTGAAGAACTAAGACCCAATATTCTGAACTATTATAATTGCAATTTTTCCCAAAAGAATGTTAAATTATTTCTTACAATCCTCTTCTTGTGTAACACGATTTTGTTTGCTTTTTTCCATGTACAGACAAGAAAAGTGGTGTCACAGTTATCTTATTTTCTTCCTCCTAGAGCTAGAAAACTGGCACACAGTCCCAGGTCTTCTGGCTACAAGTGTGGGACACTCTTGCTCTGAAGCACAACACTTCTCTCATCAATGTATATGGGACTGAAGGCTGTGCTGGGAGAGATCGCAAAAATGTGGCCACAAGACACTGAATCATCTCGTTTTTTAATCTATTTCTATTTTTGACTGTTAAGGTCAAATCAGAATCTCATCTGTAATAAAGATATAAATACATTTTTATATCTGGGCTTATTTTTAGCACAAAACACCGCTGTCATAGGATAAGTCCCATTGGATACGTAGATCATCTGTTGAAGTTTATGTGCTGATATTTAGCATACTAACCGATTTATTTTTCCATGGTTGGGTCAGAGCGAAGAACTGTTAGTTTTATAAACTGTAACTTTGCCAAGGAAAGTCAAGATACCATTTAGCTTCAAACCTAATGATTGCCTAAATACATGTCTTGAGCCCCATCAGGTCAATGTTTTTACAGTGATCAATTAAAATAATAATAATAATAATAAACATTTTGAAATGAGGTGGTTTGATTTTGTTTATCTCCATACATATTACCAATAATGTTCTAGATCCTATGATGTTTCTAATTTTTTCAAAAACGTAGGATGATGCTAATGTTCTCAGTACCTTATTGAAAAGTTCTATTTAATTCATCTTTGAGTTCAAGAAATATTTATGGCATATAATGTGTGGGGTTTATAGCTGTACTTCTCAAAATCATAGATTCTGGGTAAGCTAACTATTCTGTTTTGTGGGATTTTCATCTTGACACTATGGTCACAAATAACTTTATCTTGTTTATCTCCATTTTTAAAGGCTTGTTTTGCTGCATTGTTGAGAATGGACTGGAAGAGGTGAAGTGAAAAGGCAGGAAGATTTTTTTGGGACAGTTATCCAGGTAAGAGATGACTACCTGAATGGAGTGAAAATTAGTCAGGTTTTGGATATGTTCCAACGAAGAGCCAAAGTAATTCTTGGAGACTGTGAGATGAGAAAAATAAGGGTGAACGGTGAGGATTTGCCCTTAGCCAAGAAATTGCTGATGATAAAGCAGCTTTGGGGAAAGGGAAAAGATTATGGGTTTAGTTTTGCTCTTGTTAACTCTGAGATGCCTACTAAACATCAAAGGAAGGGTAGTAGTGATGAAGGAGCAGAAGGCAATCTGAGGACAAAGCACAAACTGACAAGCGTAACCTGTGTAACCTCCACGCCCACTCCCAGATGGGATACCTGTCACATTCCTCAGGCACTTCTGGCTGCCCTAAAGCTAAGGGAAGGAAAAGCAAATGGTTAACTGATAGAGATCACAGTCCTCTCCATCAGTTCACCAATGTCTTAGTTATTTACAAGGAAAAAGCATTCTTATCAATAGCCTAACTTTCAGAGACCCACAGACTCCATTTCCTGGAGCCCTAACATCATCCTCCCCTCCATAGTGATGTGGGAAACAAAGGCAGAAGGAAATGTAAATTTAATTAAATTTCCTTATAATCTGCAGCCAGGCCAGGGACAAATACTTGAGAAAGGCAGATTGTAACATTCCTCCAGGAAACTCCCAACTCTCTCAATGGTAATGCCTTACTAAAGGGGAAAAACAACCTTAGCTTGACAATAGCCAAGCCTCCTGTATCCTGAGAGTCTTCTTTAGCATACGAAAGTCCTTTTGGACACCCCTCTTACGCCTTACCTTCCCCAACTCCCACGTATATAATCAGGCATTCCTCACCACTCCGTGCAGCAGCTCTTTCTACCCAATGGTCCTGTCCTCTGGCTTTAATAAAATCACCTTTTTTGCACCAAAGATGTCTCAAGAAATCTTTCTTGGCCATTGGCTCCGGACCCCAACAACACATCTTTCCTACTTCAGTACGGTGGCAAATACAGGGCTGGATTCAGAAGAGAAACTGGATATATAAGCCTGAGAATTGTTGGCAGAGATTGTCTGCACTGCTGTGACCTGGGGAATGCATCAAGTGCATGGGGCTGCACAGAAGAAAAGAAAGAGCAAAGGCTGGGCCCTAACCCTAGCCTTATCCAACTCTAGCTCTAGTCTTAACTATTCAAATGTTTAGAAGTTAGACAGGACAAAGATTCCTTCTTTCATCAAACTCTACTCAGTCTCCCCTGAACTTTTTTACTAACCCCTGACTTTTGAGCTTTTAAGTTCCTCTCCACATTGACCAATTTTAGCAAGAATCCTGCCAAATCAATCTAGCTAGAATCCCTTGATATCTCTCACTCTCAATATCTAACTGGCTTCCTCCTTCTCCTCCAGCCCCTGAGTGATGTTTGATCACTCTGGCCTGCCTTCAGCAAAAATCCCATTAGATTGGTTTAGCCAGAATTCCCTCTTAACCCTGATGATTCCTTAGTAATTTTCCATTCGGTGACCCCCACCTTGCTCTGTGGCTGTAAATTGCCACTTGTCCACGTTGTATTTGGAATTGAGCGCAATCTCTTTCCCACTGCAAGATCCCATTGCAGTGGTGCCTGTGCCCTATTGTGATAGTCCCACTGGAGAAAGTCTGCTTTACCTTCCTGAACAAGTGTTGTGAGTACCTATTTTTTATCTTAATAGAAGAAGGGAAGGAATCAGTAAAATTGCTTAGGAGGAAAGCTGACAGAGGGTGTGAAGTTCTGCTAGCCAAGTGAAAGAAACACATTCAAGAGGGATACAGTCGGTGCTGTGCAGGCCTTAGAAGTGATGATTTAATTTAAGAGTGAAGGTGAAGAGATTCCTGCGGATTCATGGAGGCGACAGCCAAGTTGCATGGGTTCAAAGAGAGCGAGAGAACTGGAGACAATGTGCTTTGACCACAAAAGTTTTGCTGCAAAGGACAGCAAGTAAAGGATACATAGTGAGGAACATGGGGTCAAAAAAATTTTTTTAAGATGGAAAATAAGAATTAGCATACCATATGTTATCAAGAATGATTAATTAGAAAGTGAAATAAATTACTGTAGAGTAGAAAGTAGGAAGAATTTCTGGAATGCCAAAAATAGTACTACTGAAATTTTCAACCATTTTGCAGGTATTAAGGGTTTATTTTTTTTCTTGTCCAAGTCTCTTAATGTAGATTTGTTTTAAAAAATCGAAAAGATCATTTTTTTGTCCCAAATAATGTAGTTCAAATTGTTCCAGCTATGTACTTCACAGCTATTGTCTCCTTTTTATTTATTTAATGTTTGTTCTTTTATAAGCAAACCTACTTAGAGCATTTTCAATTCTTTCATTTTCCTTATCAAAGTGCCTCTTCTGACCCTCTTACAGAAAGATGGCAAAAGTGCTATTAATGTGATATAAACTTAAACTCCCTCTATTGACGCATTTAAGTCCATTTACAAAATGAGGGAATTGGCGAAATAAATTGTGAAAACACATATTTGATTGGAATGAAGAGTACACTAATAAACTTTCCCAATCCCTTCAACTGTGTTTATAATTATTTTTAGACACTATATTTAAATTGTGGTTTTGGATAAGAATGTTCTAATTTTTAAGTAACTCAAAGCTAAGAAAATGTCTTAAAAATCATTTTAATTTCCTTCAAAGAAAAGTTTTTTTCATACAAAAAAGCAATCAATATTTATTTGAAATGGATTTTAATGCTTCATATTTTTACTCTCTGATATAATAACCAATTTCTTTAACATATATGGAATCATCCTTCTGTGAAGGAAAGCTTTGTTGTTTATGCACATTTTCTCTGTGAAAACATAATTTAATTTATACAAAAAATAGTTGTGTGGCTTCTTTTTGATGCAAGTGATTGAGCTACATGCCAAAGACACCCAGGTGCCCCAATTTCTCTAATTCTTAATTTAAAATTTCATCTTTCTTTTAAAGCTCAGGGAAAAAATGCTAACATTGTCCTGGTGAAGAAGGCAGAAAAGGAGAAACAAACTGAACCAGAGTAAGGTCGTATTATCACAATGT
>NW_024426552.1:23976621-24189670 GCF_017311325.1 Ursus maritimus
GAGTGTATGTTTGGGCCTGGGTGGTTCAGTCCGTTAAGCATTAGACTCTTGGGTTTCAGTTCAGGTCATGATTTCATGGGTCCTGAGATCTAGCCCCACTTTGGGCTCTGTACTCAGGAGGGAGTCTGCTTGAAGATTCTCTCCCTCTGCCCCTCCCCCACTTGCACTCATGTGTGCATGTTCACACTCTCTCTCAAATACATAAATCTTTTTAAAAAAGTATGTATCTTATGGGGCGCCTGGGTGGCACAGCGGTTAAGCGTCTGCCTTTGGCTCAGGGCGTGATCCTGGCGTTATGGGATCGAGCCCCACATCAGGCTCCTCCGCTAGGAGCCTGCTTCTTCCTCTCCCACTCCCCCTGCTTGTGTTCCCTCTCTCACTGGCTGTCTCTATCTCTGTCGAATAAATAAATAAAATCTTAAAAAAAAAAAAAGTATGTATCTTATGTAAAGCTTCAGGTTTGGATGGAAATTAAGTAAATATCCAATTTGTGGCAAAAACCGTTACAAACAAAGTATTATCTGCTTCTTGAGGAAAACTAGGGAAATATTCCTGGCATCCCTTGTAAAAATGTTTTTATTTTAAACAATGACATTTACCACTAAGTTAATGTGAGGCTGTGACAACTTTGAATAAAGGCAATTTTCTAATTGTTATAAACCAGGCCAAA
Source organism: Ursus maritimus (assembly GCF_017311325.1). Taxonomy (NCBI): domain Eukaryota; kingdom Metazoa; phylum Chordata; class Mammalia; order Carnivora; family Ursidae; genus Ursus; species Ursus maritimus. The sequence continues at coordinate 23,977,292 of NW_024426552.1, forward strand.
AGGCAAGTAGAGTAATATTTCTGTCTTCACTGTCATGAATCATAAAGTAATTAATAGATTCTAAATAAAATTAGAGACTTATAAAACAATAAATGGTGAGATGTGAAAGGCCCTAGAAAAATAGCTGTACATTTTGGGAAGGTATCTGATGGAAAGAAAGCTGAATTTTAAAAAATGGGGGCGCCTGGGTGGCTTAGTCGTTAAGCATCTGCCTTCAGCTCAGGGCATGATTCCAGAGTCCTGGGATCGAACCCCACATCAGGCTCCTCCACTGGGAGCCTGCTTCTTCCTCTCCCACTCCCCCTGCTTGTGTTCCCTCTCTCGCTGGCTGTCTCTCTCTCTGTCAAATAAATAAACAAAATCTTTAAAAAAATGATTTGCGAACAATTTTAACTAGAAGACAGCTAATATATGAAGTACTGTATATTTTAATATGCCATAATTATGCAGCTTATTTTTAAAAAGTGGTATATCCTATAGTGAAATCACAGCATATATTAAAAATGCAATGCTATTTATAAAAGTTAAATGCAGAAGCATGAGAAGCAGACATCCTTCTAGTTATATATTTTTAAAAATTAATTATGATGAATTTTGTGTCAATGGAAGAAATGATTTTTTTTTTTTAAAGATTTTATTTATTTGACAGAGATAGAGACAGCCAGCGAGAGAGGGAACACAAGCAGGGGGAGTGGGAGAGGAAGAAGCAGGCTCACAGCGGAGGAGCCTGATGTGGGGCTCGATCCCATAACGCCGGGATCACGCCCTGAGCCGAAGGCAGACGCTTAACCGCTGTGCCACCCAGGTGCCCCAAGAAATGATTTTCTAATAAATTTTTCATGTTTCTATAAGATTGGCAATTTTCAAAACAATGCTCAGTAGACAAAAATAAAAATGCATTCTCATAAATTATTTTGCTTATCAATAGCACATTGGTCTGTGTGTCTTTATTTATTGTTGGTTGGCACTAGGGAGAGTATTAATTTCAGGAAATAACTGAAACACAACATGTATCAAAATATGCTTCTTTTTATACATGTCTCTTGACTGGTCAAGTTTTAGGATACTGGTTTCTATCCTTGAACTTTTTTTGTATATGACCTCTTTACATAGTAATATATCATAGTAAGTATCATAGTAATTTTTTCAAAAAGACTACAAAATAAAAACTGCTGCTCTGTTTAGTCTTTTAAAGTAGGAGCAATAGTTTATTAAATATATTTTGAAAAAAATTATGAAATTGAGTGGTTTAAAATAACTTAGAATAAAAGAAAAGAGAAAACTGGAAAGATTTTTCTTCTGAGGTAAAAATAACATTTAAAAGAAGTCTAATGTGGTTGGTGCACAACTTTTCCTTAATGAGAGCAGAAGAAAATTAATATTTATTTTAATAATTTGATAAAATATTGCTAAATTAAAATTTACATTTTAAACAGAAAATTTAGCAAAATTAAACAAGTTTCTCAGTTACTATTGAAATGAAATAAGCTAAGTAATGAAGAAATGGACAACTGTACGCAAATTTTAAACACATTGTATTAGGTAGGGTTTATCAGAGAAACTGAACCAGTATAATGTGGGAGAATGTGTAAGAGAGAGGTTTATTTTAAATAATTGTCTCACATATTGTGGAGACTGCGGGATTAGACTGACAGACTGGAGACCCAGGGAAGAGCCATTTTTGCAGCTCGAGTCAGAAAGCTGTCTTCTGGCAGAATTCCTGCGTGCTGGAGCAGATCTGCTTTTTGTTCTCTTCAGGCCTTTAACTGATTGGATAGACCCTCCCCAACACCTTATGGAAAATGATATGTTTTACTCAGAATCCACCAATTTAAATGTCAATCTTATTAAAAATGCCTCACAGAAACATCTAGAATAATGTTTGATCACATATCTGGGCACACGGCTCAACCAAGTTGACGCATAAAATTAACCATCAAATTTGTGATTTGGAAATTATCCTAAAAATTAGATTTTAACAGAATTATGTTAAGGTCAGCTTCATAGATGATTGTTAGGTCAGCTTCATAGATGATCATTAGCTATTACTTTAAGATAAAGTTCACAATAGAACTTAAGGGGGGGAATCCTAAAGGATTCAGAGATTAAATCAAAACTATGATTTCTACACATTCTTTTTATTATAAAAACATATAGGCTATGGCCTTTTGCTGGAGAAAATCTAAAAAATATCTTAATGGAAACTCAAATCTGGGCCCCGAGATTTGCCCAACAAATGTGTCTCTTAATTCGTGTGGTATTCTTTCTCTTCAGCAACATTTCTGAGTTACCCATCCCACCAACACACATTTCTATTCACAGAAAAAAAGTGCTATTTGATGAAACTGCCTTCATCTCCCTTATGCTGGATCCAAGACTGGGTCTACTGCATGCCCAGCTGATAAATCCTCCTTATTCTTGTAATAATGAGAGAAATTCTGCCCTCTTGCTGAAAGCCTTCTCAAGGACCCTGTGCTATTCAATTTCTTCTGGGGAATATTTAATTGCTCCCTTTACACTGTGTTCTTCCCATCTACGTTTAAACATATATATGGCTCTTGTATAATTACAAATATAATCCTCCCTTGAACATGCATTTTGCAGCCATGGCTTTATCACTTTTTGCCCAAATATGTCTTAAAACTTTAGAAAAAAATGTACAATTGGTTTTCCAACTTTCTCCCCTCCATCTCAATCCTATATAGTGAGCTGCCCTGGTGTCCACTGGACATCTCCATCTCTATGTCCTACAAATTCCTAAAAACAAACTGAACTAAATTGAACAAATAAAATCACCTTCCTGCATAATCCATTCATTTTTTCCCTCATGTTCCCTAACTCAGGGAATGGTCTCACCATTTACTGGAGCTAATATCTCAACATGAGCTCTCTTCTTTCTTATCTCCATTTCTATTTGGACACCATATCGCATCAGTTTTGCCCATTAAATATGTCCATCTCAATCTTCATAATCACTACCTTCATCACCTCTTGTCAGGACTGCCGAAAAACTTCCAGACTGACATCACCATCTAATAGAGAATAGTTTATTATTAGAAATTTAAAAAGAACATTATTGCCCTCTAATTACATCTTCACAATGCATTTGTAAGAAAAACTTGTGATGCAGACAAAAGCTGATGCAATGAAGTGAGCTTCAGATCAACCACCATTTGCCTTCATGCTTATTCATGAAGGAAACTATTAAAGAACAATACAGAGTCTCACCTAGTTGCCCTTGAAAAAGCAGAAGACATCCACTGGACTTTCCAGACATGATGGCTTTATGCCTTAAATCGGCTGCTTCTCAATGTTAGAGATGGGGTCAGTTGAAGAAAACTCAAATCTTTGCCAAGATCAGTTCTAGACTAAGCACTTCTAGAACTAACCAGTAGTTCCAGACTAAGCGATGGTAAAATTTCTGGTTCTCTAGCTTTTGAATGCATTCTTTATTTTTCATATTTATTCATAAAATGGTTTTGTCTTTAATATTTGTCAGAGGGCACCCTGAGTGCCTCTAATGAGTTCTGATAGAACACATACAATATCTGGGACTTTGTTTTTACTGAAAAGTGGGAACATTTGTGTCCCCTTGGCACTAGGGGCCAGTTTACAATTTTTACTTAATGAGTTGTCAACAAATCCTATAGACTTTTATCATCATCTGTAAGCTGTTTATTTCTGCCATAAGTCATTAGCCTCACCCTAGAGGTTTTCCTGCCACAGAGATCCACTTCCAGTTCTAGAAGTATCCACAGCTCTGTCTCACCTTCAAGCTTTTATTTATTTTTTCTTCTACTTTGAGCATGCATTTTTTCTTCATGAGATGAGGCATCTTTCAAATCTCAATTTAAGAATAATTTCCCAATGTGGTAAAGGTGAGATGTCTTTCTTTTATTCCCATATTATCCTGTGTGTTGTCTATCACTGTGTTAATTACCCCCAATTTTAATTTTGTATTTGTTGGCAGTCCTGCTTCCTAGTGAATGTCATTAGGATAGCATCTTTGTCTTTTTTCTGCATCATACTATCCCCAGTACCTAGCATAATGCCTGACACAGAGTGGCTATTCAACAGACACCTCTTGAATAAACTTCATGACAATCGTTTTAGAACATGTAGTAAGGGGAGAGAGGGCAGATGTCAATGGTAGATAAGAAGAAGAATATGAACCACCTTTTATGTCAATGTATATACTCTCCTTTGTTCATCTTACAGATACTATATTTTTATTTGATATTAATGCAATAAATCTGGTGCACTGATGTATTTTCATTCGTGTTGATACTTTCCTTTTCCCTGCTGTCAAGGATCCAATAAGGTCAGTTCATTTAAAATTTAATACATGAGGTGTCTAATCTCCATATGTTCAGGTATTCAGTGAAATATGGTTTGTTTGATTTGCAGATGCCCTGATAGATTCATCTTCTTTGATTTTTTTTAGACTTATCTTCTTTTAAAAAATATTCCAAAACAACAAATTTTTATTTTTAGTAGTGGTGTAGAAGGCTAGATAATGCAATTTTAAATATGAAAAATTTTAGTATGTATTTTTGCAACTAAGTGCTCAGCAGCAAATAAGAAAATATATCTTCATGACCTAATACGTTATTCAAAAAATGGCCTAGATTTTCTGATGCTCAAATTCATTATAAAATAAAAATAGCGAGAGGAACTTTTTGCTATGAATACTAATACGCAAGTTAAGCTCTTAACTCACTTGAGCAGTAGTCAGATGACACTTTGTAGAGTCCATTGAAAAGGATCCCTAGACTTTTTAGTGAATTATGGGAATTCACTAAATGATGGGAATGAAAATTTGTCATCGAAACTGAAATTTAATAGAAGATCATTTAATTCAACACATGTTTACTGAGCATCTTCCTTGTATAATGTATTAAACTTCATCTTCAAAAACACAGGTTTTAGGGAAGACCCAACTATAAAGTTAACTATTCCTATGAATGAAATATTGAATTCCTAATTTGCTTTCTAAGCAATTGTACGGATTATGTATGTGTCCTATTAGCACACATGTAACATTAAAAAAATACTGATAAATATGTGGATTTAAAACTATATACATACATTAACACTTCATCCCATTATCATTTCACCACATTTTTGTTATACATAATTTTAACCAATGCCATCTTAATGGTCAGCTGTATAGTCTTACAAACTCAGTCTAGAATACTTCTAGACTGTATGCAAACTCTAGTAAACTATTCCCTAATAGAGAACACACTTGCATTGTTGCTTCCCCTGACATACTGCATTCCATCTGGTCTTCAGAGTAGGAGTTGTGGAAAAATGCCAGTGCACACTGCTTCTGTCCAAGCAATTCATTGATTTCTTTCATCTTCAGCTAGTTTGGGTAACTTGATGTGGTCCCCATGGCAATGGGTAGTCCTTTCAATCCCCAAGTGATTCCAGTTGAAAGGAAAGCCATTTCTCCCATATGGCAGCTCTAATAAATTAATAAAGGCAATAAGTGTCATGCCATCTGCACTTTAAGTGTGAAGACAATTAATCAGGGTAGGCCTCCCAGCTGGTGTATCTTTAGTGTGTAGCCACCTGGAACACAAACAATGTCATGGATCAATGGAGGCTCTCAACACAGTCAGGACAAGATATAGGGGATCTAGCCATCCTGCATTAGGTTAGTCTGTAGAGATTCCTGTTCCCACAGTGTTGCCTTTGTACCATATTGAATATCCATCCACAATTAATGATTTGTATTTGAATGGGCAGAAGTTGAGTTCCTAAAAGTTTCAATTAACCAAATAAGAAATTTGCAAGTTAATAATAATGGAAATATAGGAAACAAAGGTAATTTAATATCATGGGAAAGGAAAAGTATAACACCAAATTCAACTTGTGGAAAAATTAATGGTTAAAACTTTGGTTTCAGGATATTAAGTAGACATTCTGCACGGTATCTTGACAAAAACAGCTGGATTTTTTTTGGGGGGTGGGGAGAGTGAGTTGGGGAGGCACAGAGAGAGAAACTTAAGTAGGCTCCACACCCAGCATGGAGCCCAACGTAAGGTTCAATCTCATGACCCAGAGATCATGACCTGAGCTGAAATCAAGAGTTGGATGTTTAACTTACTGAACCACCCATGCACCCCAATAACTAAAATTTCTAATTTAAGCATTTACAGATTTCAAGGGCTACACGCACCCTGATGTTTATAGCAGCATTATCAACAATAGCCAAATGGAGAGAGCCCAAATGTCCATCAGCCGATGAATGGATAAAGAAGAAGTGGTGTGTGTACACACACACACACACACACACACACACACACACACACACACAATGGAATATTATTCAGCCATCAAAAAGAATGAACTCTTGCCATTTGCAATGATGTGGATGGAGCTAGAGTGCGTTATGCTGAGTGAAATAAGTCAGTCAGAGAAAGATAACTGCCACATGATTTCCTCCTATGTGGAATTTAAGAGAGAAAACAGATGAACATATGGGAAGGGGGAGGAAAAAAGGGAGAGAGAAATAAACCAGAAGAGACTCTTAACAATAGAGAATAAACTGAGGGTTGATGGAGGGAGGCGGGTGGGAAGATGGGATAGATGGGTGAAGGGTATTAAGGAAGACACTGGTTGTGATGAGCACCAGGTATTATATGTAAGTGATGAATCACTGAATTCTGCTCCAGGAACCAATATTGCACTGTATGTTAACTAAGTAAAATTTAAATATGAATACATACAAACATTCATGCATACATACATATAAATACATAAATAAGTATGCTATCAATTTCCATCTGAGTACTGCTTTAAATGGGTCCCACACATTTCTTATGCTATATTTTCATTTTTTGTCAATTCAATGTATTTTTTCTTTCTCTTAAGGCATTCCTTTCTGACTTGTGAATTAGTTGACTAAGTATTGTTCAGTCCCCAAGTGTTTGAAGATTTTCCTATTATCTTTCTGTTACTGATTTCTAGTTTGATTCCATTGTTATCAGAAAACATATTTAATGATTTCAGTTCTTTTAAATTGGTTGAGAATGGATTTATTGCTCAGGATGTGGTCTATGTTGCTATATGTCCATAGATATTTAAATAATATCTACTCTGATTTTTTGAGGTTAACATGTTTGATAAATGTTGATTTTATCCTGTTTATTGATGCTACTGTTAAGTTCTTCTATATCCTTCCCAATTTTTTTGTCTCGTCCTCTCAATTGTTGAGAAAAGTGTATTAACTTCTCCAACTATAATTGTGAAAGTGTCTGTTTTTTTTCCCTTTCAGTTGTGTAAGCTATTTGCCTCACATATTTTGGTTCTTTTATTGTATCTTCTATTTCTTTGTTGAGGCTGTATGTTTTCATGTATGTTTGTTTCAATCATGTTCATAATGTTCTTTATTTGAATCAACTTTTTGATTACTGCTTTAAGTCATTTCAGGTGATTCTAACATCTTTATCATATCTGTGTTGTCCTTTCTCATTTCAGTTGAGAACTTCCTGGTTCTTTGTACGATAAATGGTTTTTTTAAAATGAAACCTGGACATGTTGAGTATTATATTATGAGACTGGCTCTCATTTAAATATTCTATTTCAGCTGGACTCTTCTGATACAGTCTGGCAGGGGGAAGGTTATACCTCCCCTCTTACTGCAAGTAGGTGTAGGAGACCAGGCTTCCAGCCAGGTCTTTACTGATACTGCCCAAGTAAGATGGCTCATTACCACCTGAAAAGGATAAAAGTCTTGGCTTCCTAAATGACCTTCTCTGTCACCATCCCAACAGAGTAGTTGAGGGTGCCTGAGGGTGGAAGGTCAGACTCCCAGCTAGGCATTTGCTAGTTCATTGGAAATGGGGGGCTCTTCCTGCCCTTCCCCCCACATTACACATGCACTACTCTTGTTGCAAGAGTGGAGTGATCATTGTATAAAAGTGTTTGACATTCTAGGCTGACTCTTTCTTGGTCCTTTGACAAGACAATTTTTGGTTGGGCCTGTTATTTTGTGTTGTTGTTGTTGTTGCTGTTGTTGTTATTGTTGTTTTGGCTGCTCTCCTTGGCCCTGCTGGGTTACCAGTTTCTCTAGCACCAACTATGGGATATACTTGCCAAAAGGAAAACCTAGAAATCTCACTTCTGTGTCATTCCCGGGGTCCTGATATTTCTAGCTGTTCTTATATGGTCTATCTTTCAGAATTTTTAGTTTGTCTTAATGGGAGATACAGGGAAAAATATTTCTATATTTTATATATAATATCCAGAATTTTTAGTTGGTCTTAGTGGGAGATACAGGGAAAAATATTTCTATTCCATCTTCATTGAAGCACAACCTCAATTTATAATTCTTTTAAGTGTCATGATATAATAAAACATATCTTTGGTATGAGTGCAATCATTTTTAATGTTTGATGATAATTATGATAAAGACAGTGAGGCAGAGTTGACTTCTATGATGTCATATCAAAATACCTTTTAGAAAGTGTGAATAGTTTAATATAGCATACTACTAAAATGGCATTATGTTGAATTGTTATCAAATGTAATATATATAGTAAAGCATAATATAATTACATAAAATAATTCTCACTTAGATAAAACTGTGGAAGAAATAGAAAAGAACCTAAGATGAACTACATTTCTAGATTGGAAAAAGTCTCTAAAAGAAAGAAAAAGATGATGGTGTAAGATGACAATCTATATTCAGATATTCCACACTCATAAGCCAGGTATCAATGATTTTGAATGGCTAGAAATAAGTAGTTACTTCCATATATTTTAAGTGGAAACAAACCTGAACATTTTAAAATTTTCAAGTTTCTATTAGCAATATGTTAGCATATTTATCATTTTTTAAATAAAGAAACTTATTTGGATTATCAGTCATATTTTTCAGCATTCAAGCATTTCAAGTTCCCTCAGGATATGAAACTAAGATGAAAGCTTTCTATTTTTGCAGGGAAATGCCAAATTTTTTTATAATAAGGACATTTTTCATTTATGTGCTTCTTAAGATACCTTTAAAATGATGAAAGGACAATTATGGGTTTATTTAACAGTGCATTTCATACAACTTTATTTGAAAATATTTTATTTCAAGGCATATCATTACCTGTGTATAAAGTACCAACGATTCTAAATCATGTATCCAAGATGTAAAATCCATGTCATTTTAAACTTATTGCTTCACAGATAGGGTGCCTGGGTGGCTTGGTCAGTTAAGTGTCTGACTCTTGATTTTGGCTCAGGTCATGATCTCAGGGTCCTGAGATCAAGCTCCATGTTGGGCTCTGTGTTGGGCATGAAACTGGCTTAACATTCTCTCCCTCTCTCTCTCTACTCCCCCCACTCTTTCTCTCTCTCTCTTCCTCTCTCAAAAACAATAAAATAAATAGAATAAAATAAACTTATTTCTTCACATAAATAAAAGTGATAACATATCAGGGCATAGTTAAGATTTTTTATCAACTTAGGTCATTGGATATTTTTTCTCAGATAAATACTACAGAGAATTTAAAAAAAAAATTACCTAGCATTTTATAGGCTGAAATATATATGGGAAGTAATTTTTATGACAAATATAAGTGATAAACTGGGATAATTCAATTATGTTTGTGTAATATTCATCATTTATATTAATAATAATGGCTGTCAAAGTAGCAAGGAGGAAAAAAGTCATCATTATTTTAATAGTACATCAAAAGTAAATGGAACTTAGAGAAAATTTTAATTTTAGTTCCTGAATTACATTTATGAAGTATTGGTTTCTTTTCAGGTATAGAATGGAGGAAAGAAGATAGAGACATTTTCTTTGAAACACTTAGGTACAGAATCACACATAGGCTTATAAACAGTTGGGAAAAAATTAATAGCAAAATGAAGGTCATTTTTTATTTTTTATTTATTTATTTATTTTTTAAAGATTTTATTTATTTATTTGACAGAGATAGAGACAGCCAGCAAGAGAGGGAACACAAGCAGGGGGAGTGGGAGAGGAAGAAGCAGGCTCATAGCAGAGGAGCCTGATGTGGGACTCAATCCCAGAACGCCGGGATCACGCCCTGAGCCGAAGGCAGGCGCTTAACCGCTGTGCCACCCAGGCGCCCTGAAGGTCATTTTTTAAGACAAAATTCATGAGAAAAACATTTCATTTATATAATTCTGTATTAGTCTTAATAAGAATATATAGTCATTTTGTTTTAAATAAAATTCCTTGTTATTAGTTAACATAATTTGTTTTTTATTTACTATAATAAAACTATTCTTCAGTGCTTTTACTTCAAAATTATTTTAAAATGATAATTCTTATGAAACAAATTTGAGTTAGTGAAAGAAAAGGCAGATATTTCTTCTGACATCTAAATCACATAATTAATCATTCTAATATTTCACTTATCCAGATTTATTGGTATCTTTAAAAGTTACCAAGCCATGAAATTGAACACATTTGGAAGTTCACTAAATGTCCAAAAAGTTTCCCTGAAACTTTGGAGGTTTTTATCAACCATTAATTGAAATAAGTATTCACAGATTTCTTTCTTGATAAACTCATTTGATGCTTCAAGATAAAAGGTGGAGAATTTGAATAACTTAAATCTGATTATAGTCTATGGATGTAAAAGACATATGTATCTTAGCTCTTTCCTTTGCTATTACAATCTATAGATATTCTTATTTGTTTGTATCTATTTTTATTTTTGGTGGAAAGAATCTTTAAGTGTGGACATTCTGTTGGGTTCTATTCTTGACCTTATCACTTCTCTTTCCTTCTATACAGTCTCCATAGACCATAATGTCACTAGTCATGGCTTTGGTTATCAGTCATAGACTGATGGTTCTCCAGCTCTTTAGTGCTTTCTCAGATTTCTTATAGACTGCTTTCAGCCAGCTACAGAAGAATTCCACTTGGACTTATAAGTACATCAAACTCAGATGTCCAAATATGAAAATCACATTACAAATTCTTATTGACTTATTATCATATTATCCACCTCACAGAGCTCTTTTGCTGTCTCTACTATCAAGCTATCATTAGCTGTGCATCTAGACTGTAATGGGGAAAAGAAAATACTCTTAAGCTGTACCATTGGTTCAAATTCTGGCTCCACTACTCACTAGTCACATGACCTTGGACAATTTATGTAATCATTCTGATTCAATTTTCTCATTTATAATATGAAGTAATATATATATATATCTATATATCTATTACTTACCTCATAGCATTTTTGTGAATATTAATAACATTTATCTGTAAAGTACTTAGAAGAGTTTCATACATGTGCTAGCTATCAGTTATTATTACTATTATTTCTTGTCTGGATGATGAAAATAACATCATATTCTTACATGTTGATACTGTGCCATTTCAGATTCATTTTACAGGGTATTACTAAAAGAGTTTCTTACAATGAAATCTGATCATTTCACTTTCCTGGTTAAAATATTTCTATGACCCTCATTTATGATACAATTCTTTGAGAAGCCTACAATCCCTTTGGTGAACTAGCTCATGAATGTTTATTAGGTTCAACTCCCATCAGTCCATGGGATATTCTGGGAAGCAGACTCTAAAGTGGAGGTCAATGTGTAAGAGGTTCATTAAGAATTGCTCTCGGGATCAACATCAGTTAGGGAAGAGAAAGAAATGAGATTGAGCAGAAAAAAAGTTGAGCTGTGATACAGTCAGAAAGGAGGACTCAGTTGAATTTACAGGAATCTCTGAAACTGAAAAGATCTTCCAAGTTACCTAAATGCCATTTGAAGTTAGGCGGATGAGTCTCTACACCCTATGTCTTTAAATTAAAGGTTGTGGGGCAAGACTCCTGTTGCTGTCACTAGGTATAGTCGTCATTGGTTCCTCATGTACACTATGATGTCTGATGTCCACAGAGCAAAGAAATTCCTTCTAGATAAACAACGTACTCAGGTATAATACAAAAGAGAAGGAATTTTTCCCATTATCTCCCTCTACCTCACTTTTAGGAAGCTGGAAGAGAAGATAATCATCTTTGGGCAATTCCTGATGCAAAACTTGGTAAAAACTCTCCTTTTGAGTAGCCTGCATCCATCATTTACATACAAAATAACTACAGATAGCGTGTTATTAAGTATTTTACCTTATGATTATAGGGAATCAAGAGTTAGTCTTTATCTTTGTTATTGATGTTATGAATCGCAAACATTTTTGTAATATGGTGCATATACGTTTCTGTAGTGTCTATAGTACGTGCCATAGATCAAGGAAACGCTTTTACATACAACTAGCCAAGAAATCCCTTTCTTCTGCTGGATGAGAATCACCAAAGACACTTTGTTACACAGGGAAGCAAAGGAGAAACACATCAATAACTAACTTAAAAAGGTATTTTGCCAATTCCTCCTTGACCTGATATATCCACTTAGAAGTAGCTACAAAACTGCATGGTTTCAGTATCAAGTTCTCTCGCTAAGGAAAAATATTAAAGCCCTCCTACCCAAATCCTGCTGAACATGTATTTTGGGATTAATTTTACAATCCTTTTTATTTAAATAAAAACCTTGTGAAACCTTAGATCATAGATAATTTCTCAGAAAATAATCCCAGTAGGCACGGGTACAAATTATAAAACTAGCTCCATTACGCTACAGCCAATTATAGACTATAAGATGCAGTTTACTAAAATAGTGATTGTGGTAAATGAGCTTCTTGTTTTAGAAACACCATTCTTCTTTACTTCCATGGGAGAAGGGGGTATCACATCTCTTTTGTTTTGAGGCTTGGCCAAGTAACTTACTTTGCCATAAATAAAATGGTATTTATTTTGACCATTGGGATTTTTAGCAGACATAATTTCTTTTTTTTTTTTAAAAGATTTTATTTATTTATTTATTTGGCAGAGAGAGAGACAGCGAGAGAGGGAACACAAGCAAGAGGAGTGGGAGAGGGAGAAGGAGACTCTCCACTGAGCAGGGAACCCCATGCAAGGCTTGATCCCGGGACCCCAGGATCATGACCTGAGCCAAAGGCTGATGCCTAATGACTGAGCCACCCAGGCGCCCCAAGGAGACATAATTTCTTGAAACATTTTTGGGTTTATGTGTGTACTTTTGTTCCTTTGTCATCATTCCAAAAGGAATAGGCTTTGGTTAACTTGCTATCCCAAGGAAAAAACAGGAGACGCCTGGAGCAGACCCACATTCAGGAAAGGGCAATTTAGATCACTCTGCCCCTGAACATTCTGCAGACTAATGAACTATGCAAATACTTGCATTCCACTGAGATTTTTTGATTATTATCATTTAACATTTTTTTATAGCAAAGCTCACTCATAGAATTGATCTTAGACTTTCCTGACTAAGCTTCACAGTGTACATTTCTACCACAACTTTCAAAAATGTATTATTTAAAAGTTAGTCTCCGTACATTTAGAGAATATAAGCCTTCAAAATGTATTACATGCAATTTCATATCAATATTTTTATAGAACTGTGATTTTACTCGGGTGCTACTGATGATGACCAAATGTCACTGCTTGAAATGAAATCAGAAAATATATGCATGCATACTAGATATAATGATTTATAATAAAAGCAGAAGTGCTGGCTGCTGACCCATAAATTATTTATTTCCTAGTAGAAATGTTCTGTGCTATAAGAACACATGTTTTTTTCTGTCCCTTTTATTGTCCGCCATCATTTTCTTTACTTCAATAGTACTTCAGTTTATCCAATGTAATTTTATTTTTAAAAATTTAAATTTGAATTAGTAAGTATAAGAATAGTGATTGGATATTCTGTACATTGAAGTTAAAAAGAATAACCTATAAGCTAAAAACAAAACAAAACAAACCCAAGAAAACAGCAAAGATTAAATACATTAGGGATTGTAATAATAGTGTAAAGGAGGAAATAAATGCTTACGTGCAGCTTTGGACCAGCTTTGTAGCTTAATCAATACGTGAACTTTATCATTAATGCTGTTTGCATCATGCTATACCGAGAATAGTGTGTCATTTAAGCCTAATTAGGTAGATTTATACTAAAAATTGCTAAATTACATAATTATTTAATAAAATACACATAGCCCAGTGTTAAGTTTCTCTGAATACATTAAAAAAATAGTCATAATATAAGACTAGTTTATGGAGCCTGTCAAATCTAGGGTATTTGAGGATACATAAAATCTATTTCAAACAGCAGTTTTGAAATCTGGACATTAAAATATTAAGATATGTGTGCCAAGTCTCTTTCATTATTCAATGACTCTTTGAGACTTCCAAAAAGAGTGCTTAATTACCACGTGGTTATTTAGTTATGTAATGGTCTATAATAATAACATAAATATGCATTCTCAAAAAGTCTGAATATGGAAACTTGTTGATTATACTAAACTCTATTTTTCTGTGGAAAATTAGTTACCCGTGAAATACTATTAAAAAAACAAGAAAATAGATTCCTGCCATTTATCAATACCAAGGACAAGTGTTATATTAATGTCAAATGATACTGGAATATTGGTATCAGAATTAATTTAACCAGAATAGTTCAGAAGCTTCTTTTTAGCAGATTAAAATATAGAACAAATAATAATGAGATGCAATGTTCAGATAAAATATTCTTCTTCATATTAATTTTACCTTCTTCTATGAGATAAAGGAATGTCTTTTTTTTTTTTTAAGATTTTATTTATTTTTTTGACAGAGAGACAGCCAGGGAGAGAGGGAACACAAGCGGGGGAGTGGGAGAGGAAGAAGCAGGCTCCCAGTGGAGCAGGGAGCCCGATTTGGGATCATGCCCTGAGCTGAAGGCAGATGCTTAATGACTGAGCCACCCAGGCTCCCCAAAGGAATGTCTTCAGTTGAAATTTTTCTCATCGGTAGAAGTTGATTTTGTATCATGTATCATGTCGGTTTATTATAAGTCCATTTTAACACCAACACAATTGAGAAAATACCAGGAGTGAAAAGGGAGAGAGGAAGTGGAGGATATAAAATTTATTAATTTGTGACACAATGCATACTAATGTAATTCTTCTTTGCCTTCTTCGCCAGACAACTACTAGGCCATTAAGGAGAAGGAAAACAGGTGCTATTTCCATCATCAGGTTCATGTGGGCAGTTTTTATTGATTTCCCTAACCATTTTGTGGAGTCAAAGGGTTCCACGAAAACATCATTTAATTGTCTAAACCTATAATTAAATAAGAATGAATGACACAAATTACAATAAACAGTAATGTTTTTGTAGGCAATAAGTAAGCTTATCTTGTATATTAAAAGATGAGTATTATGTTAAGAAACCCAAGTTATATATTTGAGTGCTTTTTGATAGTTGTATTAAGAAACTATTATTTTAAAGATTTTGTTTATTTGAGAGAGAGAGAGAGCATGCACGTGTGCACAAGAAGGGGGGAGGAGCAAAGGGAGAGGGAGAAGCAGACTCGCCACTGAAGAGGGAGACCAATGCCAGGACTCAATCCCACTGAGATTATGACCTGAGCCAAAGGCAGGCACTTAACTAATTGAGCCACCCAGGAGCCTGTATTATGAAACTATTAACTCATCGAGTTTCACAAGTAATCATCAACCCTTGAACAAATTAAGTTAAAATGATCAAGTCTATGTGTTTCAGAATCTTTTGTCAAAATTCGTCACACAAAATTGTACAGTATCTTTTAATCAACAGTTAGGTTATTTTGTTTACTACTAATCTCATTTCTGATTCCATCCTAGATTTTCTCCTGCACAATGGAATAATATAGTAAGTTCTACTGTCTTTAATTATATGAAAATACCATTGCAAGAAATAACAATAAAATATCATCATAATAATATACAAATGTAATGCGTAACCCAATTGCCACATCTCCTGAGTTTCCAGAAATTAAAATATATCAGTATGCTATGCTTTGTTTTAAAGCATCCTCATCTTGGTGCTCCTAGTCATTTATTATGAAAAAGCCGACTAACAGTTGTGTTATCCTGGCTTCCTAAAGTCTTTCCTCTAATAGATCCTCATTCAACCACAACTCCAATTGGAAATAGAAATCCTTCCTTAGGTGAAACCATGAAAATCTTATATGAACTCACTGTTCTTTATCATAATTTGTAGCATTCTTATTTATTTTACCCACTAGACTCCAAACATCTTGCAGGCAGAGACCAAATCTTGTTCACAAGCATATGCCCAGTGCTAACACATCATCCAATACATAGTAAATACTCCATAAACTTTTGATATATGAATGGACCTCTTGACAACTGAGTTCAGCTGGTGATAATTAAAAATTAGAAATCATCTTTGTATTATGAGTAAATTGGATAAATTTGCCACTTATTTTCCCTGAAGTGTATTTCAACTCTACTTTCATTGTCTTATTTTTTACTTCATTATTTCTATCTTGATTCAAAACACAAAGAAAAACTTGAATTAAAAGAAACAGTTGAAAAACTTTCAAATGTAACAGTATTTGATTTTAAATACTGGGCCAAACACTGACCATAAACTCTCAGGATAGCTAACTGACCAGCATGTGTATGGACTCCATCTTCAAGGAGATGTGGTTAGTTACCGATGGATCTTCAGTGTGGTATGATTCAAGAGGATGTTGTACATGGGTCAAGGCTGGAAATAATGTTAGGGAAAATATAAGTACTCCATAAAGTGTGCACTCTATCTTTTTAAGTAGGCTCCATGCCTGGCATGGTGTCCAACGTGGGGCTTGAACTCATGACCCTGAGATCAAGACCTGAGCTGAAATCAAGAGTCTGGCAGTCAACTGACTGAGCCATGCAGGCGCCCCAGGATGTATACTCTATCATGTGAGTCATTATCTGGCTTTTGCTAAGAGGAGGATGTTAAGATTTACATTTTTGAAAAATTATTTTAGTAGCAGTAACACAAGACAGGAGCCAGAAAGTAGTCTTGAGACCAGTTAAAATGCATTGCTGCAACCCACAGAAAAAGCAACAGGGGACTGAATTAAGGGGCAGAGCTGAAAATGAAGAGATGCCAAAGGTTAAAGATACTTAGCAAATTAAATAAAATTAAAATAGTCAACATTCAGATGTGGGAAATGAGTAATTGGAAAGAATTTAAGATTCTGTAAAGAGTGACTGGAGGGATAGTTCTCATAAAGATAAGTAAGAGAAGCAGATTTTATGACATATTATGATCTCAGTCATTTACATTTAAATCACAATAATTTTTTTTTTTTGGCATGAGCTAATTGAAGAAAAAGATCAAAAGAGTAAATTTGACCAGGAGCAAGCCAGGTGGTTGGGTACAATGCCTAGAAATAAAAACTAATCACTAAAAATTAGCCATTTATAATGTGTAGACAACTTATATTCCTTTCTACAGATTAAAATAAACTAATTAGAGCAATTTTTCATCTATTCTTCATGAACTGAAAGGGTCTTTGTTCTGATCTTTCAAAAGATAATACAGTCTAGCCTTTGGAGCTGTCTAAAATATAGTTAAGGGTTATTTTTAGTCAACACATTAGACACATTGCTGTAGCTTGCATTTCTCATCAAAGAAAATGAATAGGCAGTAAATACAAAGTACAAAAACTGCCATGAAAAGGAAGATTAATAACAAAGGATTGTCATTTACTTTCAAATTCAGTGGCTCATTTTAAACAGAGCTCAAAAGTACTAGCTTCATAGTATTTGAATTAGACAACATAATACATTACCTTAATACTATCCTTTTGTTTGACCATATGTTTTCTTTGTATTCTGGTATGTCCTTAATAAAAATAGATAAACAGAAATTATAATAAGCCCTTGCAACAAAATCCAATCTGAAATTTCTATGTTGTAAGTTTTCTAAAATTATTATTAGTGATAGCCAATTATGACAAATTAAGATTATATTCTCTCAAGATTATCTGATTCTTTACAATTAGACATTTTTTAAATGGGAATTTTACTTAGAAATATCTTATCATTAAATATTCTTTTTTAACTTTATTGCAGTGTAATTGATATAGAAAAATTGAACACATTTGACATAGTGATGAGTTCGGACATATGCTACACCCGTAATATTATTTCCACAATCAAGGTACTAAACATATCCATCACCTCCAAAATTTTTCAAATGTTCTTTTGTGTTTTTTGAGGTTTTTTGGTGGTAAAAATATGAGATCTATCCTCAGCATATTTTAAGGTGCACAATTATTAACTGTAGATACAATGTTGCAGAGCAGATATCCAGAATTTACTCATCTTGCATAACTGAAACTTTAAACCCACTGAGCAGAAATTTCCCACTTCCCCCTGCCCTGGCAACTACCATTCTACTCTCTGCTTCTATGAGTTTTAATATTGTAATATTTCATATAAGTGGAATCAAGCAGTATTTGTCTTTCCGTGACTGGCTTATTTTACTTACCGTAATATCTTCTAGGTTCAGTCATGTTATCATGAATGGCAGGATTTCGTTCTTTGTTTAAGGCTGAATAATATTCTATTCTATGTATATGACACATTTTTTTTTTAATCCATTTCTTTCTCAGTAGACATTTAGGTTGTTTCCATGTCTTGGCTAATGTGAATAATGCTGGAGTGAACATGAAGTACAGATAATCTTGAGAACCTGATTTCAGTTCTTTTGGATATAAACATAGTAGTAGGATTGTGGGTTCATATGATAATTCCATTTTTAATTTTTGAATCATCTTCATCCTTTTTTCCATAGTGGCCAAACTATTTTGCCTTCCCTCCATTCTAGCCAACACATATCTTCTATTTTCTGATTAAAAAAAAAAAATCCTAACAAGTGTGAGGTAGTATCTTATTGCAGTTTTGATTTGCATTGTCCTGATGATTAGTGATGTTGAGCTCTTTTTCCTACACTTTGGCTATTTGTATGTCTTGTCTGGAGAAGTGCTTATTTAAGTCCTTTGCCCATTTTTAATTGGGTTATTTTGCTTTGTTTTGTTTTGTTTGTTTGTTTGTTTGTTTGTTTGTTTGCTATTGAGTTGTGAGAGTTCCTTACATATTTTGGATATTAACCCCTTATCAGATAGTTCACAAATATTTTCTCACATTCCATAGCCTGCCTTCACTCTGTTGATTATTTCCTTTGTTGTGCAGAAACGTTTTAGTTTGATGTAGTTCCACTTGTTTATTTCTGGTTTTGTTGCCTGTGCTTTTGATGTCACATCAAATAAAACATGGCAAGACTGATGTCTAGAACTTTTTATCTTACGGTTACTTCATGAAGTTTTATTGTTTCAAATCTTATGGTTAGGTCATGAATTCAGTTTGAGTTGATTTTCGTGTATGGTGTAAGCCAAAGAGTTTGATTTTATGCCTTTGCTTGTGGATATACAATTTTGCCAACACCATTTGTTGAAAATATTTATCATTTCCTCCATATGTATTATTGCCCCTCACTGAAGATCAGTTGACCCTGTATGAGTGAGTCTATCTCTGAGCACTCTATAAAATTTCTCGACTTATTTTCTTACCAGAGTGATTGCCCACAACAATGACTTGAGGAATTTGAAGGAAGACTGGGATGGTTATCCAGTTTGCTTGGTTTGAAAAAAAAAAAAATCCCATCTAATTTTTAGAACCAGGACTTTGGCAAGTGAGAGATTGCAATGGTAATACCCTTTATCAAATGATCACCTATAATCCCCTGAAATACAGTGCCCAGTGAGAACAAGCCTTTGAGAGACTAAGTTGCCAGTGCCATCAAAACCTATGAAAAGTATATGAAAGTCAGTTTTTTCATCACACATCTGCTTCTTTGCCTTGCTCTCTGGACAAAGCAACCTTATCAAAGGTTTGCATCATATCTCTGATGGTTGAGCTGGGTTATTATTTCTACTGTCACCACAGCTACACTTCACAGATCCCTGCAGATGGCATTGACTGGCAAGGAGCCTAGGTGCCTATGTGCCTGCTGTTATGGAATCTCAGTGACTCTGGAGAGGCCAGAGAATGTGACACAGACTGAGGGTGGGGCAATAACACTCCATGCAAGGTTGGAGGTAGCCAGATGATAAATTCTTCTTTATTTCCCTCAGATGTATTGTTCTGAAATGCAGGCATTCAGATGCCTCTACCAAGCCTTGTCCAGTCAGGGCAAGTAGTTATGCTTTCTATAAATCTTCGATGGGCACAGTAATACTCCTAGCCATATTTTCTTTCCTTACTTTTCTGCCTCACTCCCGTCCTGAGATTGTGCTCTTCAATAAAACTTTAGCACATAAGACTTGCTTCAGGATTTGTTTTTTAGGGAACCCTGAGAAGGACAAAGAGAATGAGAAACTCAAGTACCCTGGGGTGGGATATTTGCTCTGGTATTACACATGAATTTGGAGTTTGTGCTGAACTTCTGGGCTGAAAACAGGAACATTCTGAGTGGGGCTCTATGATGTTCTTTCTCCTGCAGGTGTAAGGCTTAGATGAGCTGAAAACCAAACACTGTTCTCTTTTAGAATGTCAAATTTCAACAGCAGTTGAATTCATACCTTTGAGTTTCATGTAAAATCTAAGCCATTGAATGAGAGAAGAGGGAGAAATAGAATGTATGTGTCCAGAAATAGCTGAAAGAGTCAGAGAACATTTACCAGACCATCTGCAGTGAGCTTCCCCTGCCAGTGGAAGTGGTCCATCCCCTCCGCTTATGATGGCTGTCCCTCCTTTGGTTTAACAATCTATAGTCACTTCACAAGTAGAGTTTGAGGGAGTTACTTTGCAAAGATAAGCTAGAATGTAAGATTATATGTGACCTATGTGAATACTCACTGAAATTCTCTTTCGGTTCTGTTCCCAGGAATGATCTCTTGCTCCAACACTGGGGTAAAACCACCCTCCAAAGGAGGAGCTCCATGAGAGCGATGGGAACATGAACTGGATTATGGAAAGGAAAGTGAGATAATTTAATATCCAAATGAACACCCTTTTGAAGAGTATAAGGAGGTGCCTAAAATAATTCAAATTACATGATTTCTGAAACACTTCTTTGTTAACTGGAAAAAAGTTATACAAGTGGCCTTACAGAATACTGTTCAAAAATACTTTTGAATATAAAATTCTCTCTAAAATTCTATCTAAAAGCAGCATACACGCAAACCAACATATGCACACTTTTGTTAAAGCAACCTTAATAATTTCTCTATATAGATTCATTAAAAATATCATTTTGGTACCTCCTTAAGGTATCTATTCCATATTTTAATATATTTCTTAACAATATATTTTTCATAATATGTTGCTAGTGTTATTTTTATGTCTTCTTCTTTCAAAATGTTAGTATTTTTAGTGATTTAATAAAGTAGCCAGTGATATTCTTCCAAGTTGCATCATAGTTGATAAATTTGAAACTTATTTAAATTTCTCTATATACTATCCTATTTTTAACCAAGAAAATGCTTACTCTACAGGCACCAGGGTATGGCAAGTGTAGGGCAAATTCTACTAAATAGGAGAGTATTTTCAATTCTTCTTTCTTTTTTCCACTTAAATCGTGTGTATATGTATATATACATTTACACACTCACACACACACACACACACACACACACATCATCATCATCATCACCATCCAAAATATTTTTCACAGTTACTATCATTTTTCTTTCTTCAAAGGAACTTTCTTTAGCAAATATGAAAGCACTCCCTAATTTAGATGCTGCAAGCTTATTGGCTTTCTCAATTTTATTCCATTCTATTACAGAATATAAATTTGCCCTATTAAGAATAAGAGCTTTTCAAAAAAGTACTTTCATAAGAAGATACATTACAAAGCTAATTACAGAATTTCAAAGTAAATCCTTTACACTATTTGAGCTCTCATTGTATAATTTATTCAGATCTTCCCATGCTTGTTTAAAGGGAAATTTTTTACCTTCCTGTTTACAATCTTTGTTTTCAATCATTGGCATTTATTAAAAATTTCAAAAGCTCAATGTTTGTTCTGTTCCATTTGATTTTCTAATTTGATTACAGATTTCCAAATGATATTTTGAAAGTAATGATAAAAATGGGAGAATTTATCTGAAAAACGTTTGATAATATTTTAGGACCTTTAGGTTGATATGTATGTACTGCGGTCCTTCATATTATCAGATATACTGAAGACTGTGTACTGCTATGCTGAAGCCTTTTTTAAATGTTTTTTCTTAGTATTTATTATCAACTTCATTACAAAAATGTTGTAGTTCATTTACTTTCATCATGTATGTTTGCATGTATGTACATACACACACATATATGTGCATGGCTGCATTATATCTATATCACCATCAATTGCAAATAAATTTCTATTTCATTTGTTTCTTAATTCAGTGTAGATGATCTCATCATTACAAATGCTAAATTTTACATTTCTGCTATAAATTCAAAGACAATTCTACTTTTAATACTTATTTGCTTTATAAATTTTCGAAATCTTCTCTTCGATTCCATGAATTAGCTTCTGTATGGTAATTAACAAAACTGATCTGAAATACCTGATGCCACTGCTGTAAAACCTGGTATTTAATAATTTGCAAATACTTCCTTTTCACTTAATGAGGTCAACTCAATAACCAATATTTATTAACATTTATAACTTTTATATAACATTTATGTCATGCTTAGGAAAATTTTGAATCAAAAATGAGTGAAATCATTGACTTGACATAGTGAAATGATATATTTCATTTGATGTAGATGAAATTCATGCTTCCAATGTAATATATAAATGTGCCTTCAGCAACTCTATGTATCAAAACATTTCTCTGAACATAAGATTTCTTTTCTTCTCTTTCTCTATCTCCCCCCCCCTTTTTTTCCCATTCTTTGTTCATTGGCCCATTCACAGTGTCAATAGACTTTTATATTAAATTTGCTAAATTATCAAATATATAAGTAAATATAAATAAATTTATGTTTGACAATTTTCCCTTCCCCAAGAAATATTTTTTCTAGGCTTGTAAATATATTATAATACATTTTTTCAAATATATTGAAATATATATTGTCAAATTTATTAAAACATAATTTTAAAAATCTCCTAATCTGTAGTCATATCCCCTCTCATTTACAACACTTTATCATGACTCCTTCCTTCCTTCCTTCCTTTCTTCCTTCCTTCCTTCTTTTCTTCCCTCCTCACCCTTTCCTTCTTTTTTTCCTTCTTCCTTCCTTCTTTCCTGCCTTTCCAAATTTACCCAATATAGTCTATCTTTATGATCTTCTACCGAAAATTCTTGAAGAGGGGTGCCTGGGTGGCACAGCAGTTAAGCGTCTGCCTTTGGCTCAAGGCATGATCCCAGCGTTATGGGATCGCGTCCCACATCAGGTTACTCCGCTATGAGCCTGCTTCTTCCTCTCCCACTCCCCCTGCTTGTGTTCCCTCTCTTGCTGGCTGTCTCTATCTCTGTCAAATAAATAAAATCTTAAAAAAAAAATTCTTGAAGAGAGTCTATTATTTAATTTAATAATAGATTTCTATATTTAATTGTGAAAATTTCACTTTTTAAATTTATTCTTTATTTGGTCATTTTTCTAACTACTTGTACTAAAAATTTATATTTTTAAAAGATTCGTTAAATATATACTGCATGACAAACACTATATTAGGTGCTGGGGAGTTCACAGAATTTTTTTTATATCATTCGCTGCAATTTTTCAAGTAGATACTACTTTTTCTGCAGATTTTGTGTCTTATCTTCATGTGCTTAATGACTGTGGCCCATTAGTGAATATTGTATTCAAGGTATGTTTATCCCTGGTTGCCTTGGGAAATGCAAAATTAGTTCTTAATGTTTTATTAAATAGGCATCTTTCAGTTTTTTGATACCAAGATATGTTGTTGCAAAATAAGAATGTATTTATGACAATAGAATAGATAGTATATTTACACATTATAAGAAATGACAAAACCACTGTAGCAAAATCATTCATACTACATTCTACAAATTGTATAGCAAAAATGCCTGCACACTCGTCTCTGTTGATATTTCACATGAATTTGAAAGATTCCCCATATTTCCTGTTGACCCTGTTAATTGGCAGGCTGGTGGTTTGTGACCAAGCCATGGTACAGCAGGCTGAGGCACTGAGTGACTGACAAGGGCAGCAATATCAAATATATCTCCCACGACCACTTAAGTTCCAAAAAGGTAGCCTTCCCTGTTTTTTCGGAGTATAATTTATCAATCATGCCCTTCCTGCTCTCCTTGAAGAGGAGATGTTAGTTACTTTGCATCTAGGAAGTTATTACTGGATGTCTTTCAAATTTAACACTCTGTTAGCAGTGTCTTGCACAGTACCAGACAAAAACATAACAGAGATCAGAAATACAATGGGACCTCAATAACCTATATCAGCTCAGGTAACACATTTTTAAAACCTAGAATAAATATTGTGTCATAAGGATGTCAGGATGACAAGTGTAAACGATGATTGTCTTGAGAAAACCAGCATATATAGTCATCCTAGCAGTAAAAGATAGAAATAAAAATTAATATTATAGCCTGCCTTGTAACTAGGTTCAGAAATAAGATCTTCACTTTCTTCATGTATTTTTATATGTTGTATCATGAACACTGTATTGTGTATACATTTATATAATTCAATCTCCTCTTTTTCCCATACTTTTTGTCCACTATTTTATGTAGGTATCTTGGTTGAGATTAACTTTTTTATTCAACCCATTAGTCAGGGAATATCAAAATGACAATTGAGGTCACCCAATATTCTGGAACTTGGGATGATCCCTGAAGAAATAGATTCAGTAACTGATGAGAATTTTGGTTATTCTACTTCTGAGAATATTTCTTGTTACTCAAATAAGAGTTGCAGGTATGAACATGTAGAAAAGATTTATGTGGTATTTCACTGTTAATTAAGTGGACACTAGCACATTTATTATTATTATTATTTTTGTCATTGAAGTATTTGATTACCCCATCTTTTGTTGGTTAATATCTAACCTATGAGACTTTGGGGGTGGAGAGTCAGTAGACTTACCCTTATATACATTAAAAATAGCAGATATTTGCTTTACTAGGCTTCCTTGAACCTAAGCTTCACTAATCAGATACACCTATCTAGATTTTAAAACAGCACTCAGTGACTGAAAGAAACTGGAAAAATAAAGATTTCTCATTAGCACCAGTGGTCCCTGTAACAAGCTGGATTTCCTGCAGAACACCAGCACAACCTCTGTTGGGGACATGAGCCGGAGTGTCTAACATTCAGTGTTAGCAGCAGGTTATCTTGCATCTCTCAGTTCTGAATGCCCTTTTGCTTATTGTTCCCAACTGGATGTTTTCCATGTCTGGTTCTCTGGCCTGCCTGGCTGCAGGTGACTCACTCAGTGTTATTTTAACGTATTTTTTCCTTTTTGAGTGACACAGAAGTGATTCTGGTTGCATCTAACTAAGAATTCAAACACTCATATTCCATTAATGATTCCTAGGGATAAGACTTGGGAGTACATGAATACGTGTGTTCATAATGCACAAACAATATTGTAAAATCATTTTGTCCTCAGAAAACTCCTTCATGACATTTTTATGTTGTTACAGGCTTAGAACAGAGTAGTATCTTTTGCTCACTAGAGTCAGTCATCTTCTGAAATGCAATCTTATTAATTCTGGGTAGGGCAGTTATAAGCCACTCCATCAACATAGAATCACAAATAAGCAAAAAGAATAATGCCAATCTTCACTGTTAGTCATCCTTAAGAGTGTTAGGAGCAGGAATTTCACTTTGCATATCACAGATAATTTTTCACAGAAATTTTCCATAGACATTGTTTCTTCTCCCCTAACTTCGCACTGAGGCCAGCATGAGAATCTCACAGCTCCGTCACACGTGTCGTTGCCTCCCCATGGGCCACCTGCCACCTACCCTGGGTGCTCTAGAACAGCGTTAGGTAGGGCAGGTGCTTCGGATGACTTGGCATGTGAATTTCTTCAGGAAGTATTGTTCTTCATTCTCATGTAAGAATTTCTAGTGAACAAAACCATCAACATTTTAAGTACAAAGATATTAGCTCTCTCTGGGTGGCCTCAGCATTAATGTTTTTCCCATTCCAGCTTTAAAAAAAATGTGTCTAGCCTAAGGAAATACTGACTAGCAAAGAGAGAAATTGGACTGTGAACCATGAATGATGCAGTCATTCTGATTGGCAAG
The DNA here is from genome assembly GCF_017311325.1 of Ursus maritimus. Lineage (NCBI taxonomy): Eukaryota > Metazoa > Chordata > Mammalia > Carnivora > Ursidae > Ursus > Ursus maritimus. The sequence goes on from NW_024426552.1 coordinate 24,003,417, forward strand.
TTACCATGAATTCAGCTATCTGCCCTTCATGTCTAAGGCAATTGAAGGGGTTATCATAATCCCTTGCAGAGGCAGAGAAGTCTACTGCAAAAATAAAATCTTATCAGTGAAATTACAGTCACTATTACAGGTGGGCTCTCCTTAGTTTCCCTTACTGCGCACGTTAGCTTATGACATTATTACATAATCTATCACTTCTTCATATGAAATGCAAAGATCTTGCTAAGAATCAGACTCTATGAAAAGAACTAACCCCATCTTCAATACAAGAAATTCATAAAAATTTGTTATTTTTTTGTTCCATGCATGAGACTGGTTTAAAATAAGTGGCAAGCACTATACAGGGATATATATAAATGTATATGTATATATATTCTTTTCTTTTCCTTTGTTCTAACTCTAGTGATTAGAGTGTTGGCTAACCAAATTCTCTGTTCATTCCATGCTGGCTTTTCTACTCAGCAACGGTGTTCACAAGTCTTAAGGACAAATGTCATTTTCAGATATTTTTAGATTAGAATTGATTAGAGCACTATTACTTTATAAATGAATTACCATTGGACCAAGGCCAGTCTCATGGCATCAATTGGTGTGACATTTCGCAAAGCAAATCTGTCATTAACCTTCTAGCCCAGCCTTGTGGGTTAGGCAACCTGTAATAACCCTTTACAAACATGAAATGTAGTAATCAATTTAACAAGAACCAGTAAAGTTATATCCAGATAGGTGAGTTGCATAAGAATAGGAAGGACAGATTAAAATCAGGTAACATTTAACAAACAAAAAATTTGATGTTGCAACATCTGTATTCATAGCAACTATTTTATATTCAGTATCCCTATAACAGTCACCCTAGTGTATTGTGTTTCTGTGAGTACCAACTTGTAAGTGAAAGTAAAATAGAAAAGATTGAGGAACTATACTTACAAAGTTAATACTGCCAATGTATAATAACCACAGATGAATTACTTAAAATGCAGGGCTAGAAGGAGTGAACTAATTTAAATTTGGTTACGGGAGTATAAATGCGTAGGTATATTTTCAAATACTGATCTCTTAGTGGAATAAAAGGGATTATTGTAATTTGATTTGACAGAATCTTCTTCTTTTATAGCTATTATATATGAACTTTTAATATTTTCATGATGCGTAACATGTTTCCTTGTTCATAAATCCACTTTAGGCAGGAAACAACAGATGTTGGAGAGGATGTGGAGAAAGGGGATCCCTCTTACATTGTTGGTGGGAATGCAAGTTGGTACAGCCACTTTGGAAAACAGTGTAGAGGTCCCTCAAAAAGTTAAAAATAGAGCTACCCTATGATCCAGCAATTGCACTGCTGGGTATTTACCCCAAAGATACAGACGTAGTGAAGAGAAGGGCCATATGCACCCCAATGTTCATAGCAGCATTGTCCACAATAGCTAAACTGTGGAAGGAGCCGAGATGCCTTCCAACAGACGAATGGATAAAGAAGATGTGGTCCATATATACAATGGAATATTACTCAGCCATCAGAAGGAACGATTACCCAACATTTGCAGCAACATGGACAGGACTGGAGGAGATTATGCTAAGTGAAATAAGTCAAGCAGAGAAAGACAATTATCATATGGTTTCATTCATTTATGGAGCATAAGGAATTGCAGAGAGATTGCCAAGAGAAGGAAGGGAAGAATGAAGGTGGGGTAAACAGAAGGGGGAATGAACCACGAGAGACTATGGATTCTGGGAAACAAACTGAGGGTTTCAGAGGGGTTGGGGGTGGGGGATTGGGTTAGGCTGGTGATGGGTATTAAGGAGGGTACATATTGCATGGAGCACTGGGTGTTATAGGCAAACAATGAATCATGGAACACTACATCAAAAACTAAGGATGTACTGTATGGAGACTAGCATAACATAATAAAAAATTTTAAAAAAATAAAAAATAAATAAATCCACTCTAGCATTTTGTAATTGTTTATTAATGCTCAAATTTAAACACTTTGGTGTTTTACTTTTCTTAGAATTTTATTGTTTTTTCCTCATTCATACATTGAAAACATATTTCAGATTGAATTGAATTATCATCTGCTATCATCATTTTATTTTAGTATATCTAAGGAAAATAGTGATCTGTGATGATTAATCTTATGTGTTAACTTGACTGGCCATGAGTGACCAGATAAATATCTGTGTGTGTCTGTAGGGGTGTTTTGGAATGAAATTAACTAACATTTGAATCAGTAGACTCAGTAAATTTCCCTCCCCAATATGGGTGACCATTGTCCAATCCATTGAAGGCATGACTAGAACAAAACACAGAGGAAGGAGAGACTCACCCCTTTTTCACCTGCTTTGCTGGTTGAGCAGGGACATCACATCTCATCTTCTGATCTTTAGTTAGACTTACACCACCAGCTCCCCTGATTCTCAGTCCAAAGGCCTGAGACCAAATTATACCACCAGCTTCCCTGGGTTTGCAACTTGCTGATGGCAGATGGTGGGATTTACCCTCCATAATTACATGAGCTAATTCCTGATACGTGTGTGTGTGTGTGTGTGTGTGTGTGTGTGTGTGTCTTATTGATTCATTTCTTTTTGGGGAACCCTAATACACCAATGTTGTTATTTTGCAAGTATTTTATTTCTGATATAAATTTAAAATTGTTAGATTATTTTGAAACATACACAAAGTAAAAAAAAACGTATAATGACTCCACATATCACTACAAAATTTCAACAATTACCAATATTCTGATGTTTTGTTTCATCATGTATGCATTTTAAAGCAATATTTAACATTTACTAAGCTAAAAATACATCTGGCTACTGAATATTATTTTTCTTCACATATATAAAAATAAGTTCAATAATCTCTACTAAACATTAATTTAGTTTGAACTGCATGCATATTCAAATAACTATATATTGCCGTTCTTTCTCCTAAAGGGGCAAGTGTTTTATGTGTGGAGAATTGACATATGTATATTGCTGAATACTTAATTCTCCACACATATAGCTATATGTATGTTTAAATCACAAAATGAGGAAGTCACTGATGAATTCCAGATGGGTGCATATAGACCATATATTATGCATAGAAAAGGAAGTGGCTATGGAGAACTAGAGTCATTGGAGAATGAAAATGATTTGAAGAAAATACAGAATTTGAATATGAATAAGATGTAGCTGTTGCTCTCCTGAACTTCCCGGATCTGTCTCAGGATCGAAAGACAATTCAGCTGCTGGGGCTGCTGGCAGCTGACACCTTTCAACTGTCAGTCGTCGTTGGAAATTGCCCTACTCTGAAAAGCTTTGTCTGGCCAAAGGCCAGATTGCATTTCCAAAGACAGTCAAAATCTAATGACTAGTGTAAGGCCCCATTCCCTCACCACAATGTGGTACTACCTCCAGTAGACATCTGAGCTTCAGTGCATTTGGGACACTGGCTGAAGTCTGCTGAGTCTGCAACACAACCCACTTTCTCCTTTGCTCCATCCTGCTTCCCTTCCAAAGGAGTAATTCCCAGGAGCTCCCCAAGAAATTGCCTGCCTATGAATACTCAATTCAAGTGTATGTCCAGGTAAAATAATTTGTAACATAAGGATTGAAAGCAATCAAGGAACGTCAAACAGATGGTCTTCACAGAACAAAATTGGGGCAAGATGGTTTCTGGTGTTCTTGGGAGACAAAGGAATATATTTAACTCAAAACTAGGGTTTTATTAAAAAGTATTTCCCACCATAAAATTCATGAATCATCTGCATCAATTTCTAGCCTGTCCCAAATCTCCATTTGTGTGTGTGTGTGTGTGCGCGCACATGCTTGTGTGTTTCGGTGGGAGACATGTGGCAGGAATTGGATTTTCATTTGTAAGGAGATCTCTTGGAGATTCTGTGCATCCTAATTTGACATAAATTTATAGTACATAAACAGGGAGGGAAGGCTATGCCTGCAGTCCTTCAGATATTCTAGGAGGCTTCTTACTCTATGATTCATTCATTTACCAATTGATATTTATGACATAGTTATTTATTTTCTTTTCCCCTTTCCATTACTATTTTGATTGAGGTTGCGCATTCCATAAGAACTTAGTATAAATGTCACCAAACCACAAAGAGCCACATCTGTAACCCAACACGGAGGTCTGCATAACGCCTTAGACATGGATATGAAAATGAATGGAATTTGAGTTTCAGGTTATTGAAGAAAGGATGAGACTATCTTTGTGTATGATTTCTGATAGTCTCATGTTGCAGGGGGGAGGAGTATAATGCAATTGTTATATGAGAGCTAAACAAAGAAATCAGAGTGATGATGGGTGCTGGATTAGTCAGGGTTCTCCAGAGAAACAGAACCAATAAGATAGATAGATAAATGACAGATAGGTGATAGATAGATGATAGATGATAGATAGAAGATAGATATAGATAAATAGATGATAGATAGATGATAGATAGATAGATAGATAGATAGATGATAGATATACACACAAACCTATTATATATAATATAGAACATCTATATTATCATTATCATTATAAGGAATTAGCTCATGTGACTATAGAAGCTAAGAAGTCTCATGATCTGCCATCTGCAGAAAAGCTGGTGGTGTACACTGAAAGCCTCAGAGCCAGAGAGCCAACACTGTGGAGTCCAGTCTGAGTCCGAAGCATAAGAACCAGGAGCACTGATGGCAGGGAGAGATTGATGTCCCATGCAGTAGGGCAGAGAGCAAATTCAACCTTCCTCTGTCTTTTTCTGTTCAGATCCTCAGTGAGCTAGATGATGCCCATCCACATTGAGGATGACAATCTGCTTTACTCAGTCTACCAGTTCAAATGCTAATCTCTTCTGGAAACACCCTCACAGACATATCCAAAAACTGTTTAGCGACACATCCGGGCATCCCAAGATTCACTCAAGTGGACGCATAAAATTAACTATTACAGGTGCTGAGTAGCAAATCAGATAGACTGTGCTGTCCTTGTGCCTTTTCGGCTCAGAGCCACTCCTTATCCCTGCCCTATTATTCTCTATATTCCAGAGGAGCCAAATCCAGCCACTGAACTTCCCCAGCACCCTTGTCATCTGGCTTTAAGCCAGCTTTCACTAATGGGAAGAAGAAAAAGGAAGCCAGGGTCTTTCTCCCCGTACCTCTCTGCCTTTGGGAGAATCTAGATCTCCGCTAGCTTCCTAGGAACCCACACCCTGTATATCCAGATACTGTAAGGAAAGCTGGAGTCTCCAGCACCAGTTAAAAAACTTCATCTCTTTGTCGCTCAACTCTAGAGTGACAGTAGATTCTTCTCCTGTTATTCTCTGATTTGCCTCGCCAACCTTTCTTGTTTTCATAGCTCTTACATCACCTATATAATCAGCTTCCTGCATTGAAATTCCTCCATATTAAATACTTATCCTTGGTTTCTGCTTTTGTGGTTAAGGCTTATAGGATATACCACCACAAAACAGAGGGAAACATTTGAGCCAGTCCAAAGACTGCTGAATAGGATAAACTATTTGTATTGTAATAAAAACAAAACAAAATGAAACAAAACAACAACAAAAACAAAAGAAAATATGGATTAAAATGATTTGGTTCTCTTACTTTGGAACTTCAGGAAGTCCAATACAATGGAAGAGCAATTCACACAAAGCAGGTGCACGCAGCAACATCTTGTTTCCTTTAATCTCAAAAATCTTTCAATTTCTCTAACATCGGTTTGTATTGGTTTAATAACATAAAAATAATGCATCTGTTTGTAACCTCAATAATATTTGACACAATGGGATATTTTTAAGCTCCGGAGATCAGAACTCAGTGAGTGCTCACATAATACCAAAATAATATCAGTACTAGGGCCAAGATGACTTTCACATTTTTTTCTTTAATTATTTGAAAAAATAATTATTTAGAAAAATAACGGTCATTTTAAAAACATCTTTTCTGCCCCTCTAAAAGAACACAAGCCAATGAACAGACAGGTAAATAAACCAACAACATTTTAAAATCCCCAACTTGGATGAATACAAATATTTATATAAGCTGAATATTTATATAAGCTACAAATCAAAAATAGTGAAATTATTATAAATTATCCATCAAACTTATTTTCCTAAGCCTAATGAAATACTGTGCTTTACTGTATACTAAAATACTTAAAAATTAAAGATGGAACTTAAATGCATTGATGATACAATCTCTCAACAAAACAATTGATTTCCTTTGTGAAATTAGGTGGTCTAAAGATTCTTGTGATAAGGATATTTCAAGATAGAGATTTTTTTAAAGGAAGGTTTGTATTCAACGTCAATGATGAAATCAATGACAAATGATGATAAAGTAAACCTATACTATACTGGATATAAATGTATAAATAGAATTGATTTCACATAAGTCTTTTAAACTTTAATTTAGCTCTTTTTTTCTTAAATTTTCTGTGTTTTAGTATATATATGCAGCCTGATTTGCTGAACTCATTATTATTTATGGGTTGTTTTTTTTTTTGTGTGTGTGTGGTTTTTGGTTTTGTTTTTTGCGAGGAATCTACCTACTGTCATTTCATTATGGCTTGGAAAATAATAAGCAAGATGATAAATAATACATACAACTTCAAACATTTTCTCATATTTTAATACATACTTTGTAAAAATTCTCCATTTGACAGTTCAATTTTTTGGATATAATTGTTTTCTTGTGGCATGGGAATGTTTATAGAAATCTTTGTGAAATAAAAATTATTAAATAGCCTTATTTTTTTTAAAAAAAGTGAATAATATAATGGAGATGATACATTTGAATTTTTCAAACTGATCCAGTATCTCCAGTAATAACTAAAGATAGACATGACATTTCATCAACTAAAAAGGTAAAAGAAAAGTAAGCTGCAACAATAAAAATTTTAATCAAAACAGTAACTGGAAGTATTTTGATGAGTATTTTTAAGCTATCTTAGATTTATAAGCAAATGAATAGTTAGCAGGTGACTATTACTATCAGTTCAGTATATCACTGATAAAATACGCAAACAAAATAGCAACCAAAGATGGCTCTAATTACTACCTTACAGTATCATTTATGTGTGCTCAGATAATATTAGTATATTTTAAATTACCTATACTCCCTAAAAGATTTGCTTGTATTTGACAGAACAGAAAGGGAAAGATAACATCTCCAGGTATTAAAATTTGTAAAGTGTGCTATCACTGGTTTTATTCACACAGGCTTTTAAGATGCTGTTCCTTGAAACCCTTTTCTGGCAAGACACTCTAAGAAGTATTAATTCTATGGTCAAACACATTTAGAACATACTGTGTTAATAAATCACTGCATATGTTTGTGTTTTAAAGGTGTAAAGGCAATGATAAATCCTGTACTGAAGAAACTATTTGTGCTTAACCTGTGATATACAACTTTATCTGAAATAAAACCTTGGTTTTGTCATTTACCAACATTATGTAAACTAGTTTATTGAAATATTTTATTTACAAAGCCTGATTTGCCAGATTTTTCTTGTGATTTACTTTTTTTTTCTAAATAGTGAATTCATATTTCTCATATAACAATGAGAGTAAAATTTAGTCTGTGGCATCTGTAATTAATTAGAACAAGCAAATTTATCTTTCCTGAAACAAAGAGATAGAGCTGGAGAGCTGCTGTCAAAAACTAATATGCGGAATTATTTTAAGAACACATTTGGCTGGGATACTTGAAGTATAATGCATAGGATAACTAAAAGCTTGAGATACAATGACATGCAAACAGCCTTTTGCAAAGATGAAGTGTTTCACTTCCACTCATTTCAGCTTGGCTGAAACACTGTCTTCCACAGGAAAAACTGAAATGACATAATTGAACAGAATAGAAGACTTTGGCTAATGGGAATTTCGTAAGAGTTGAATAAGATACCTCATTCTGCTTTCAGATTAGTCATTATTCTTTCATGTTCTGCTCTTAGACTGGAAACATTCACTTAAAAACCTGCTGGGTTTTCACTACTTCCGTGAAAACTGAGTGTATATAACATATAATCAATCCATTATTTGAGATAAAATCTCAAATCAAAAGAGTTTTTAAAAAGTTATTAAATTTTTGTTAAAGAGAAGAACGTATCCAAAAATAATTTAAAAGTCTGCCTGGTTTTGCCTGTCTCTGGTAGTACAAAGGTAGTGTGAAAGTGGGGAAGTTGATTTTCAATGTAAGTGAATGTTATAACTTTTTGAATTATGAGGAATAAAACAGCTTTAAGAGTTTTTCCCTGCCCTCATCTGCTCTCTCTTTTTATTTTTATTTCTCCCTTTGTTCCTGGTATTGTTCTCTGTGAAGAATTGAGGCTATGTCAATGGTGTTGAATTAGGGATCTTAGAAGCAAGAGCATGATTCTATGAAAACAGCCCTTTAGAAATGTCAGTTTTATTAGGGCAAGCCTATTTCTAAGTAATAGACCTAGCACCTAAAATTCAGAAGTGCCACATAGCAAATAGATGAGAGAAAATAAAATTGTGGGAGATTAAGATTTATAGGCGAATAATTTTCTACCTGATTTGTGTTGTATTGTCTTGAGCTATAGTATAGTCTATATAGTTGCAGGTAATTTCAGCAGCAGATTTATGTCTTCATCTAATTTAAAATGTATGCCTTCATAAAATGTCCACTTTCTTTATCTTCCTATAAATAGTGTCATTTTCTCCACTTCTTTATGAAGGAGTGGGTAAAAAATAGCGTCTTTCTCAAAATATATGTATATTTAAGAGCACTGCAGTTCAGACAGGGCAGAAAAATTCATAATAAAATCATGGAGATAACATCCAATCCATCAGCGAACATGAGTTATATTTGTCCTTTTGGATGGTTTGAAGCTATACGATGCAGTTGAAAGAGTTCAACGGGAGTCCAGAGATCTGGCTTTGGTTCTGTCCCATCTTCAGACTGCATTCTCCTCTGTACCATGGAAACTATTCTAGGAAGACCTGAAAGTTCTCCAGGACTTTTTTATCTTTGACATCGCTGTGGTCCTTTTCTGGGTTGTAAGCCACCTAAAGCCAAGTACTTACAGCAGAGTATTTTACTTAGAGGAAAAGTTTCTGATGTATGGTTAAGAGTCCATCAAAAGGCATGGAGTTTCAAGTGATTTGAAAGAATCCTTATACACATGTGGCCCCAACCTCATATGTGTGTGCGTGCACACACACACACGCGCACACACACACACACACATTCATACACACTCACAAATGCACCCAGAAAGAATTCATAGGCGTGAAACAAAGAATTCTAAAATGTTAAGACTGCACAGTGCATAGTTGGGCACTGGAGGCAAAGATGTGAATTGCTGTACTGGGAGTAATACATGAGCCACCTCAAACCATGAAAGCAAACTATTACTTAACATTTCCAACTCTCCATCTCAAACTTAGCATTTTAAACTCAGCTTACGGGGCGCCTGGGTGGCACAGCGGTTAAGCGTCTGACTTCGGCTCAGGGCGTGATCCCGGCGTTATGGGATCGAGCCCCACATCAGGCTCCTCCGCTATGAGCCTGCTTCTTCCTCTCCCACTCCCCCTGCTTGTGTTCCCTCTCTCGCTGGCTGTCTCTATCTCTGTCAAATAAATAAATAAAATCTTTAAAAATAAATAAATAAATAAAAAATAAACTCAGCTTACAGAGAACTGTAAAATGCACTTTTTATTTTCACTAAAATCTATAGATTATCCTTTTGTATTGTATAGTGAACTCCCAAAATTCCACCAAATGTGAATTAAGATTGCCTGACACTTAAGATGAGCTCTTGATTAAATTTTAATCTTTGTGCTGGCTCTATGATGTTGTTGTATCTACTTCCGCCATTGTCTTACTATTTATATATAAAAAGAGGCAAGCCCATGTAGCCATTTGGAGATTACTTAAAATAATATGTATAGTAATATTAATAATTATGATGATGTTACTATTTATCATTAACAATGTATTGGTACTATTGTATACATGGTATATTTATTAATTTATTCACCAACATAGTTCTAAAGTATAGGCATCTCCATTTTAACAGTGAAGAAACTAAGGCATGGAGATATGAGTTAACTTGCATGACAGCACACAGCTGGAAAGCATACATTTCTTATTTTCTTTAAGACTTTATTTATTTATTTATTTGAGAGAGAGAAAGGCCAAGCAGAGGGGGGTGGGGCAGAGAGAAAAGCAGCCTCCCTGCTGAGCAGGGAACCGGACTCAAGGCTTAATCCCAGGAATTTAGGATCATGACCTGAGCTGAAGGCAGATGCCCAACTGGCTGAGCCACCCAAGGCCCAAAAACATACATTTCAATACAGCCACTTTGTGTCCAGATACTCTACTATCACATCTCTTGGCTAGAGATGAATGGACTTGAACTTAGTCATATTTGAAAGTGCATTTAATGTATTAAAGTCAGGTTTTTTTAGGTGGATTAAAATGGATATTTTTCTATGCCTAATTGCAGATTGCTACAAAAAGGGATTGCCATTGGATGTATTGATTTTGGGGACCTTCAGCTTTTTCAAATTATTGCATTTGTGGTGGCAGCAGAGAAACACAATTAGTTTTAGATAACAGAAATGACAGTAAAATGCATCATTACACTCAAACTGATCTTGTATAATAATTTGCTTTTGGTGTTTATCAGTGTTATTAAGTTATTAAGTTAAAAAAAATTCAACCAGGGGCGCCTGGGTGGCACAGCGGTTAAGCGTCTGCCTTCGGCTCAGGGCGTGATCCCAGTGTTATGGGATCGAGCCCCACATCAGGCTCCTCTGCTATGAGCCTGCTTCTTCCTCTCCCACTCCCCCTGCTTGTGTAAATAAAATCTTAAAAAAAAATTCAACCATGTTAAATGAATATAACAAAAAATAAGTACTTTGCATCCTCTCTCTCATGTCAACGTTGTCCTAAAAGTCAAGCACTTTTGATAATTTTGTCTATTCTACTATAATTTAGCTCCAATTACTTAAATACTATGTCCATACCCATATCTCTTGAATAAGCAATACAGACATTATCCATTATGCACTTCTTATTATGGTATATGGAAATTTAGTTCTGCTAAATTCTCTCTCCTCTTCCCCCAGTAATCATTCATTCAGGCAGCCATTCGAAAGAGTTAGTTATTAACACTTACCAACTGCCCCTCACTTTTCTGGGACCTGGGAATAGTATCATGGAAATACAATTCCTTCAGGTAAAGGCAGGTATAAATAAGCAAATCAATATGACAAGTAATGATATGTGCTAGCAAGAAAAAAAATTGAGATAAGGAAATAGAGAGTAATGACATGGTTGGTTAAGAAGCACCTCTTTCATAAACTTACATTTGAACAGAGATCTGATAAGATGAGGAAAGATCTATGTGGATCTCAACAGAAAGAGTTCCAGGCAATGGGAACAAAAATTGAAACCTTTAAGGCAGCAATGTGCCTGGTATTTTATAGAATTGATTAAGAGACTGAGAGAGCCATGCCATTACTATGAAAGGGCTTGTTGTAAAGCATAATATTAGCAACCAGATCGTGATATTAAGGATCAGATCACATAGGACTTGGTAAGACTCTCAGTACTGCCAGGAAAATATGCTGGTATATTCAGTGTCCCAACCACCCTGACACCTCCTCCACCATTCTTACACCAGATGACCTTGCTTCCTACCTTATTAGAAAATTGAAATCAATCAACCCTTGTATCACATATTCCTTTTACCCACTTGCTGCTATAAAATATGAAATTTCCTTGTTCTTACAGAAATTTAATCCCTCTATTTATTTACTAATTTATCACTTCTTACTTGTTCAAAGACTCTTCTCTAGCAGCTCTTCTCTTTCTGTCCTACATCAGTAAGTTTTACTCTCTACTGGATTGTTCCCATAAGCACATAAATAAGCTGTTATTTCTCCCAGCTTAAAAATAAAAAAAATCAACCACAATAATAATATATATATAAGTATATAAGTGTGTGTGTGTGCATGTGTGTGTACATTTAGTGGAAGTAGTATCAGGTCTCATTTAACAAGCAGACCAGATCACACCTAGCTAAAACTCACCACATTCTGGTCAAGAATGCCCACTTCAGGCAAGGAGACCCTATACAGATGACTGGCCTGAAGGATAAAGCAGTCAAAACATAACAGCAGAGTGCACACAGCACATACCAGAGACACTTCCTGAAGCACCAGGCTCTGGACACTATATGACTTCTTCATAAAGCCATCATTCTCAGGAGCAGAAACACAATGGGTTTTTCTAATGCAAAGACAAAGGCAGAGACTTAGACAAAGTGCCAAGATGGAAGAATTCATCCCAAATGAAAAACAAGTTAAGATCACAGCCAAGTATCCAAGCAAAACAGATATAAGTAACATCCCTGATGGAGAATTCAAAGCTACAATCATAAGGATACTTGCTGAACTTGAGAAAAGAATGGAAGACTTCAGAGATGAAGACTACAGAGATGAAGAGTTACAAAAACAATCAGTCACCAGTCAGAAATGAAAAATGTCATAACTGAGATTCAAAACAGGATTGATGCAACAAACACTGGATGGAAGAAGCAGGGGAACAAGTAAGTGATATAGAAGACAAAATAGTGGAAAACAATGAAGCTGAACAAGAAAGAAGAATTATGAAACACAAGAATAGGCTTATGGAACTCGGTGACTCCATCAAACATACTAACATTTGTATTATAAGAGTCCCCAGAAGAAGAAGCAGAAAAAAAAGGGGACAGAAAATTTACTTTAAGAAATCGTAGCTGAAAACTTCCCTAAACTGGAGAAGGAAACAGATATCCAGATCCAGAGACACACAGAACTCCCATCAAAATCAATAAAAACAGGACCTGGGACATACTGTAATTAGATTTACAAAATATAGTGATAAAGAGAAAAACCCCAAAGCAGCAAGACAAAAGTCCCTAACTTATAAGGGAAGACCTATAAGGCTAGCTGCAAATCTCTTAACAGAAACTTGGCAAGCCAGAAGGGAGTGTCATATATTTCAATGTGCTGAGTGAGAAAAATATGCAGTCAAGAATACTCTATCCAGCAAGGTTGTCATTCAGAATAGGAGAGATAAAGAGTTTCCCAGACAAACAAAAACTAAAGGAGTTTGTGACCGCTAAACCAGGCCTGTGAGAAATATTAAAGGGGACTCTAATGAGTGGAAAGGAAAGACCAAAAGTGAAAAAGACAAGAAAGGAAGAGAGAAAATCTCCAGAAAAGACAAAAGTAATAAAATGGCACTAAATACATACCTATCAGCAATTACTCTAAATGTGAATGGACTAAATGCTCCGATCAAAAAACAGAGGGTGTTCAAAAAAAAAAAAAAAAGACATCTATATGTTGTCTACAAGAGACTCATTTTAGTATTTATGCACCCAACCTGGGATTACCCAAATATATAAAACAACAACAAATATAAAGCAATTCATTGATAATAATACAATAATAACAGGGGACTTAAGCACCCTACTTACATGACTGGACAGATCATCTAAGCAGAGAATCAACAAGCAAACAACGGCTTTGAATGACACACTGGACCAGATGGACTTAACATATATTCAGAACATTCCATCTTAAAGCAACAGAAAACACATTCTTTCCAAGTGCACATGAGACATTATCCAGAATAGATTATATACTAGGTGGCAAATCAGACCTCAACAAGTACAAAAAGATTGAGATCATACCATGCATATTTTCTAACCACAACCCTGTGAAACTTGAAGTCAACCACAAGAAAAAACTTGTAAAGACCACAAATACATGGAGGTTAAACAACATGCTACTAAACAATGAATGGGTCAACCAGGAAATCAAATAAGAAATTAAAAAATACATGGAAACAAATGAAAATGAAAACAAAGCAGTCCAAAACCTTTCGGATGCAGCAAAAGCAGTTGTAAGAAGAAGTAAATAGCAATACAGGCTTACCTCAAGAAGCAAGAAAAATCTCAAATAAACAACCTGAACTTACAACCAAAGAAGCTAGAATAAGAACAAAGGGAGCCTGAAGCCAGAAGAAAAAGGGAAATAATAAATTGAAGCAGAAATAAATGATATCAAAACTAAAAAAAAAAACCACACAAAACAAACAAACAAAACAAACAGATAGAGGAAACCAGGAGTTGGCTCTTTGAAAGAATTAATAAAATTGATAAACCCCTAGCCAGACTTATCAAAAAGAAAAGATAAAGTACCCAAATAAATGAAATCACAAATTAGAGAGGAGAAATATGAACACCACAAACAATTTTAGGAGAGTATTATGAAAAATCATATGTCAACAAATTTGACAACCTGAAAGAAATGGATAAATTCTTAAAGTTAAGGGTCTCAATGTGACCCCCTAAAGAGTGAGGTGAAGAGAGCAAGGTCTCAGAATTAATCTCTAGGATGCTTTTTTTAAAAAACTGAGTTACATTAAATTATGATAATCCAACAAAGGAAATGAAAGGATGACCATTGTATTAGAAGATCCAAGTAATAGCAGTATTGAAGAACCAAGAGAAGGAAGAGAGAGCCATCAACTATTTCAAATGCTATGATAGATCAAGTGAGATGCAAAGAATTAGCCAGACTCTATGAAAGATAGCCCTTCTGGTGAGTGGTGAGGACAAAGGCCTCATTCTAGTGGGTTTAGAGTAAGAGAATAAGAAGAGGGAAGGGGACCACAGATTCTTGCAAAGTTTTATAATGAAGAGGAGTTGAGAAATGAAACAACTGAAAGAGTATGTGAGTTTGAGGAATATTATCTTTTGTTTTTGTTTTAATTTGGGGGGTATTAGCATATGTATGTATCCAAAAACAATGAAGTAGTAATGGGAGGGAAAACAATTCTATAGGGTAGAAAAATGAGATAATTTGGGGGCTAAAGTATGATATTCAGAGAAGATGGTAGGAGTAGAGTTGATGTAGACACATCATGGTTGCCTAATATTTTGTATGAAAAGGAAAGGCAAGTTTGGAGGAGAGCTTCTCTTTATAATAGTAATATCCCAATCATAATTCTTGTTTAATTAATAATCAGTGTTTATATTTATAGCAGGATATAAATAGGAAATTGGAAATATGTATTGAGAAACGCATAATATCAATCTGAAATTCTGCATTTAGCTGATATAAAATAATGCAGAAATACAAAAGTTTTCGTGCCAGAACTTGTTAGAGTATTCTAAAATCTACAAAAGGAGTTAAGAAATCAAGCGAATTGAGATGGAAGGAAAATTTTAGAAGTATAGGAATTCTTTTTTTTTTTTTTTTTTTGATCATTACCAGAAGAGTCATCATGGGATTGCCCAACTTTTAGCTCTGAAGGCAAAGAAAGGACCTTTCCCAACATGCACATTTACAGAAATTGTTATAGATAAATAAAAATAGAATAAATAAACAAAATGGAATGAAATGGTTATATATCATGAGATTTGCTTCTTCAATACAAGAAATCATTTTTATAACTACGATAAATCAGTCATTGCTTTGGTGGAGTCATTGTTTTATTTCTTTATATAATTTTTATTCTTGTGTTAATAGACTCACTTTTTCTTTTTTTATGATTATTTATTTATTTATTTATTTGAGAGAGAGAGAGAGAAAGAGGGAGAGGGAGAAGCAGACTTTCTGTTGAGCAGGGAGCCCAACATGGGCTCAATCCCAGAACCCCAAGATCCTGATCCGAGCTGAAGGCAGATGCTGAAGAACTGAGCCCCCAGGCCCCCCAATAATAGACTCATTTTTTTCATCGTCTTCTTCATGTCTTTGTCCTCATGAACAGTCTTCTTCTATACTCCAAGAGTTGCTCCATAAGATTTTCCAGAGATCAGTTCTCTCTGACACACTGTCCTGAATGGTCAGTCCCCAAGCTCCATGAGTCATTGTTTCCTTGGCAGGGGCCATCCTGGCATTCTGTGCACTTCTGCTGCTCCTTGCATGGGTGGAATGTCCTGAAACTTATGATTTCTTCTTTTTGAATTTAGTTTCTCTTTTGGTAAAACATACCCTCCAATATCTTTCTGAGGTTGACTGCACTGTAGATAAATTATCTGACATATAATGCCTAAAAATGTCTTTATCCTCCCTTCCTCAATTGTGTTCTATTTTATCTGTGTATGAAATTCAGGTTGAAAATTATGTTCCCTCAGAATGTTGTAAGGCATTAGACCACTTACCTCTCAGCTGCCATTGAGGAATATGATATCATGCCAACCTTATTTCAAAACTTGCATATAACCCATGATTTCCTCTCTTTGAGACTCTTTGTATCTTCTCTTTATTCCAAGTATTATGGAAGTTTATGATGATATGGATGAAATTGGGGGGGGGGGACAACCCAACTGGCATTTGTGGGTAGCCCGTTTGTGAGTATAAAGTTTTGATTTTTCTTTAATCTGCATTATCAGTTATCAATCTGTCTTAATTTATTGGTATTTGAGATTATAATTATTACCAGCTTCATCAAAAGTAGCTATTTTTTCCTCAAATTCTTGCTTGTCAGTTATTTCTTTGAACATGCATTAAGCTGAAAGCATGTAAAATAGAAAATGAGATCAAGAAATTCACTTCTTGAAAGATCTCTACATCAGGTCAAAGAGATTCCAAAGCATTCTGTAAACAGTTTAGCCATGACCACACTAAGTTTAGCCCTTACTGGGTTATGTCATACCTCTTTTCTCTACTTTGTGATTCTGCTTTTCCTTATCCTTTCTTCTCTTTCCAAAGTATGTGATCTCAATTGACACAGGTATTTTGCTTTTTCTATTAATGTGCATCACTCAAATACATACATGCCTTGAAAATCTAAATGTCCATTATTTGACATTTAACTAAGTTATGTTTTTGTTCAAGATATAGTGTGTCTATTTACTCTCTCCTGTATTTAATTGCAATAATGCTTCCTTTTTAAATAGTTGCTTCTGACCTTTTAATCCTCTTTTTTTCCCATTATTCTCTCAGCCCCTTCACAACTACTAAGCCCATTTATCTTTTCTCAAATTATTGAGCCCTGAAGGAAGTGAAACACTATTATGATAATTTGTCTGCATTTGTTCCATTAAAGAGCACAGGAGAGTCTCTAACTATAAGCATATTATTTCTACTTAATACACTAGGTTGCTCAAAGAAACCTTTATTTACCAATTTCCCATTAGAAGTTGGCTTTGTAAATGAATGTATCTTACTCGGTGGGCAATTTTGCACTTGAGTAAAAAAAAAAATTGTTATAATTTTAAAAAGCAACATTTTGACACAAAAAAATGTATGGTAGAAACAGAGGCAAATTAAATATTAATATATATTATATTCCCACAAGCCAGAAATATATGTTATAAACTTCAACAATTTATTTTCTCTTCCAGACGCCAGGTAATACCCTATGTCAAAAATGCTCAACTATCATTATTAAAATTTTCCTTTTTTTCCTTTCTTTGCTCAGTTGCTCATGCTTATTTAATTTTAAGTATAATTTTAAGCAACATTGAAATTGGATAAAATAAACTTATGCAAGTTGTGCTGTGAACATAGGGACATTGAATTAGGTCTAATTGGTAGTTTCAAAGTCAAAACCCTTGATATATCTATAAGTAAAGCAGAATGATTGAGATTGGGGAATTTAAAGGGACATTTGGTTTGAATTACCTATTTATCTGATTTTCAAATGCTTATAATATGTCTTTCCTGAAAATCTAACTTTTGGGACTCTCCCTACATGCTTCTCAAATTCTTCAATGACAGTCATATCAACTCAAAAGTTACTCCTGACTCTGTTATCCTAGAAAAGTGCTTCCTCCTTCTAAAAGTCTTGGTCATATAATATTATATCTCTTATTTTTTTATCTTATTCATACCACCAGCTACATCATTGAAAATTATGCTTAACCATCTAAGACATCTGTATTCAGATTATGTATTTATCTATTAGGAGCCATGCCTACAGAGCAAGTATTTCATTTTAGCTGACCAAGGGAGCTCACTGAAAACTGCTCCCTGAAGGAGTCAGATCATCATATCAACTGCAGAATGAGAATAATGTGTCTAGTAATCTATTATCAACAAATAAATGATCACAAATTTTAAGGTCTAATCACAGAACATACTGTTGAAAAAATTTTAAATGCACAAAGAAGGTATATATATATTTTTTTTTTCAATATTTTTATTTTATTCAGCAACACACAAATCCTTCTGTGATCTGGCCTCCACTACCTTTTATTCTCCTCTGTAGGCTTCATCTCAATTGCACTTCAAGCCAATTCCACTTGACTTCAGCTTTTTGTGCCTGTAACATATCCTATCCCATGTCCACACACCCATCATTTAGGTTTCTGTTTAAGTACTTTATTCTGAGGGATAACTTTACTGATATCAAGTCTATAATTGGTTTTCCTGTTTTATTTTTCCATTGGTTCTTATAACTTCATTTTTCAAAATGACTTATTGCATGTAATTGCTCGTGCCCTTGTGCATATTACATTGCATATTAGACAATCTGGACACTAGAAAAACTGAACCCCAATTCTTCTCTCAATTCCTGCAACATTACATTTTTGGGAGTCAAATAATTAAGATAAATTGAGGGTATCTACTACTTTGGACATTTAAAATTTTTAACTTTGACTATGATTTTCATTTTATTTCCTTTTTTTGTCAAGAAGACCAATGAGCTCAGTGTGGGCACAGAAGTCTGCCTTCAGAGATGTGCAGAAGGCAATGAGTTTGTTGAGGGAGCCAGAGATCATGTAGGGCCTTGTAGCTGTGGAAGAACCACTGGGTTCATTCTGTCTGGGATAGGAAGCCTTTGAGAGTTATAAGCAAGGAACTAGCATGATTTCATTTACTTTCAAAATATCACTTCATTTTTTAGGTGGATAAATTACTCTAGAGGGACAAGAGGGGGTAGTGGACTAGAAATAGAAATAACTGGTAGAGTATTAAAGTGAATCAAGCAAGATAAAGTGTATTTAGTTTAAGGTGGTAATAATAGAGAGACACTGGTTACATTCTTAAGTTTGTGAAAAATTGAATAAGAATAAAATAATATTAAATCCTTCTTAAACTATTCCTAAAAACAGATAAGGAGGGAATACCTCCAAACTCATTTTATGAGGTCAGTATCACCCTGATACCAAAGACATACAAAAATGTCATAATAAAAGAAAACTATAGGCCAATATCCCACATGAACATGGGTGTAAAAATTTTTTAAATTTTTAAATTATTTTTTAAAGATTTTATTTTATTTGACAGAGAGAGAGAGCACAAGCAGGGGGAGCAGCAGACAGAGAAAGATGGAGAAGCAGACTCCTTGCTGAGGAAGGAGCCCTACACAGGGTTCATTCCCAGGACCCTGAGATCATGACCGAAGCCAAAGCAGAAAATTAATCAACTGAGCCACCCAGGCACCCCAGTATAAAAATCTCCAGCAAAATATTAACAAACCAAATATCATAGCACATTAAAAAGATCATATACCATAACCAACTGGGATAGTCCAACATCCATAAAACAATTAATGTGATACACCACATTAGCAGAATAAAGGATAAAAATCACATGATCATCTCAATAGGTACAAAAAAAGCATTTCGCAAAATTTAACACCCATTCACAATAAATATTGTCAACAAATTAGGTGTAAAGAAACTTATCTCAACATAATAGAGGCTATATATGACAAGCCCACAGTTAAGATCACATTCGATGCAAAATTGAAAGCTTTTCCTTAAGATCTGGAACAAGGCAAAGATACCTATATTCCACCTTTTCATTAAATAGTACTGGATATCTTATCCAGAGCAATTAGGCAAGAAAAAGAAATAAAAGGCAACCATATTGGAAAGGAAGTACAACTATCTTTGTGGATGACATGATAGTACATGTAGAAAACCCTAAAGACTATCAAAAAAAACTATTATAATTAGTAAATTTGGTTAAAGTTACAAGATACAAGTCAACACACAAAAATCGGTTGAGTTTCTATACACCAACGAAGAACTATTAAATTAAGAAAATAATCACATTTACCATAGCATCCAAACAAACAATTTAGGAACTTAACTAAGGAAGTAAAAGATTTGTACATTAAAAACTGTAAAACACAGACAAAAGTAATTGGCAAACACAAAAAAATGGAAAGAAATCCCTTACATCCATTAAGATGGCTATTAATAAATAAATGAATGAGTGAATGAATAATTTAAGAAGGTAATCAATCAATCAATCAATAATTTAGAAAAGAGAGGATCCTCAATATTGTTTCCACAGTAGTTGCACCAATTTACATTCCTACCAGGAGTACACAAGGGTTCCATTTTCTCTACATTAATTCCAACACGTTATTTCTTGTCTTTTTGATACTAGTCTGTCTGACTGGTGTGAGGCGATATCTCATTATGGTTTTGATTTGCATTACCTTGATGATTAGTGATGTTAGGCATCTTCTCACGTGTCATGTGTCTACTGGCCATCTGCATTTCTTCAGAAAATTGTCTATTCAGGTCCTCTGTCCATTTTTTAATAAGATTGTTTATTTTGTTGTTGTCATTGAGTCATATATAGTTCTTTATATATTTTGCATCCAGTAGTCCCACTACTGGATAATTATCTACAAAAAAATCAAAACACTAATTCAAAAAGATATATGCACTTCTGGGGCGCCTGGGTGGCACAGCGGTTAAGCGTCTGCTTTCGGCTCAGGGTGTGATCCCGGCGTTGTGGGATCGAGCCCCACATCAGGCTCCTCTGCTATGAGCCTGCTTCTTCCTCTCCCACTCCCCCTGCTTGTGTTCCCTCTCTCGCTGGCTGTCTCTCTCTCTGTCAAATAAATAAATAAAATCTTTAAAAAAAAACAAAAACAAAACAAAAAGATATATGCACTTCTATGTTCATTGCAGCATCATTTACAACAGCCAAGATATGGAACAAGCTAAGTGTCTGATAAATGAATGTATAAAGAAGAATGGATAAAAGAAGATTGCGTGTGTGTGCACATGCGTGTGTGTGTGTGTGTGTAATATTAGTCAGCATAAAAACAGAAACAGACTCCTATAAACAGAGAGAAAACTAGTAGCTGCCAGAGGGGAGGGGTCTGGGGGATGGGCAAAATAGGTGAAGGTGATTAAGAGGTACAAACTTCCACTTATAAAATAAATAAGTCACAAAGATGAAAAGTACGACATAGGGAATATAGTCAATAATATTGTAATAACATGGTATGGTGACAGACTACCGTCCGTCACTATTCTTACGGTGAGCATAGCATAATGTATAGAATTGTCAAATCATTATGTTGTGCACCTTAAACTAATATAACATTGTATGTCAACTAAACATCAATAATAAAAAAATTTTAAAAGATAACAAGTATTGTTGAGGTGTGGAGAAAAGGGAATCCTGTGTATTGTTGTTAGGAATATAAATTGGAGAATTCACTATGGAAAACAGTATAAAGTCTTCTCAAAAAAAAAATGTTGTAAATGACTACCATATGATCCAGGAAACCTACTTATTGTTATATATGCAAAGTAACTGAAATCAGGATGTTGAAGAGATACCTGCACTCCCATGTTCACTGCAGCACTAATTACAACAGTCAAGATATGGAAGCAATAATAATAATAATAAATGTGCATCAATGATTGAATGGATAAGGAAAATGTGAGATATATATATATATATATATATACACAATAAAATATTATTCAGTCATAAAAGAAGAAATCCTACCATTTGTGACAACATGGATGAACCTGGAGGACACTGTGCTTAGTGAAATAAGCCAGGTACAGAAGGACAAATACTACATGAATCCACTATAAAAGGAACCTAAACTAATTGAATTCATAGGAGCAAAACTTAGAGTGGTGTTGCCAGGAGCCATGGAGCTATGGGGAGACGGAAATGGGAAGGTGTCAGTCAAAGGGTAAAAAGTTTCAGTTATGCAAGATGAATGAGTCCTAGAGATCTACTCTTCAGAATAGTGACTATAATTAATAATACCATATTGTTATTCTCAAAAATTTGCTGTGAGGGTAGATCTTGTAACAGCAACAATAGTAATAATTAAAGAGGACAGGAGGAAACTTTTGTAGGTGATGGATATGTTATGGCCTAGAATGTGTTGATGCTTTCTTGGATGTGCATTTGACCCTTCGTCAATGCTGGGGTCCGGACGCTGACCATTCCCATAGTCAAAAATTTACACATAACTTTTGAGGCCCTTGGGTGGCTCAGTCGTTAAGCGTTTGCCTTTGGCTCAGGGCATGATTCCAGGGTCCTGGGATTGAACCCCGCATCGAGCTCCCTGCTCGGCTTGGAGCCTGCTTCTTCCTCTCCCACTCCCCCTGCTTGTGTTCCCTCTCTCGCTGCCTGTCTCTCTCTCTGTTAAATAAACAAATAAAATCTTAAAAAAAAAATCTACACATAACTTTTGACTCCCCAAACACTTAAGTACGAATAGCCTACTGTTGATAGGAAGGAAATCTTATTGATAACATAAATAGTTGATTAACACATATTGTATATGCTATCTTTATTCTTGTAATAAAGTAACTTAGAGGAAAGAAAATATTAAGAAAATCATAAGGCAGAAAAAGTATATTTACAGTAGTGTATTATATCAAAAAAAAATCCAAATCCACTTATAAGTGTGCCTGCACGGTTCAAACCTATACTGTTCAAGGATCAGCTGCATACTTCTCTCTAAAATCATCAGATTGTATACCATAAATATATACAGCTTTTTTTATGTCAATAATACTTCAGTAAAGTGTCTTAAAAACATCATGAGGAACTGGAGCTGATCTAAAAGAGTATATTGAACCATTCTTTAACTGAACCAAGAAGTATAATTTTATTTAAGAAAGTGCAAGAGATCTGTGGGGGATGGGATTAGAACAAAGAAACTACTGGAGTTCAAAGTTCATTTCTTTAGAGAAGTAGATTACCTCAGGCAGTGGAAACATTTCCATTTGTTTCATTGGGTTAGATTTGAGAAATGATTGCTTCTAAGAATGTTCCTAATTGATCTGTGAATATATCCATCACACAAAAGGGCTTCAGACAATTAACTATCTTCTTGTTCTTCAAATGTTTCCCTTTTGAATATCATTCCCTTTTGATATACCAGCTGATCACAGAAAAGACTATATTGGAGCATCTGATCTGATGAAATAAAAGTGAGCAGAATGATTAGTAGCGCTTGAGTGTAGCAGCAATTACTTACGCAAAACAGATTTCTGTATTTTTTCAGCTTTAGTGAGATATAATTGACATACAAAATTGTAATATATTTAAAGCGTACAACATGGTAATTTGATATCTGTATAAATTGTGAAAGGATTTTTTCCACTTAGTTAATTAACACACCATCACCTCATATATTTAGCCCCCTCTTTTTTTTGGTGAGAACATTTAAGTTCTATTCTTGGCAAATTTTAATTATACAATCAGTGTTATCAACTATAGTCACCATGTGACACATTACTCAAACTTTATTTATCATATAACTGGAAGTTTATACCTTTTTACCAATATTCCCTATTTCTCTCACAACACTAATCATCAGGAAAATGTAAATCAAAACCAGAAGGAGATATCACCTCACACCTGTTCGGAAGGCTATTATCGAAGAGACAAGAAATAACAAATGCTGGTGAGGATATGGAGAAAAGGGAACCCTGTACACTGTTGTTGGAGACGTAAATTGTTTCAGACTCTGTGAAAAACAGTATGGAGTGTCCTCATAAATTAAAAATAGAACTACGATACAATCTAGCTATTCTACCTCTGGGTATGTATTTGAAGGAAACAAATCATTGTCTTAAGGAGATGTCTGTACTTCTGCATTCAGTATAGCATTTTGCATAATATCCAAGGTATGGAAATAACTTGTGTCCATCAATGGATAAATGGATCGAGAGTATTATACAGACATGAGAAAGAAGGAATCCTGTCATTAACAACACGGATGAACCTGCGGGGCATTATGATAAGTGAAATAAACCAAGCAAAGAAAGATAAACACTTCATGGGATCTCTTATATACGGGGGTGGGGGGTGGGGGGTGGGAATCAAACTCATAGATTTCTGCATTTTAGATAAACTCAAAGTTAAAGTTTACCCCCATCTACTTCTAGTGTAAGTGATTATGTATTTTAGTTGTTATAAAGCTATAAGAAATGTTCCCCTAACATTCCTCATAAGAAAAATTCTCTCAGAACTTTACTATTATAGTGAGGCCATTGTGATAGGGATATCGAGGTAGTATAATTTGCTATCACCTATAGATATCATTAGAACTAAACTCAAAGAACTCTTTTTTATTTGACATAGTCACTAGAAAAAGTATGTGTTATAACTGATGAAAAAATGAAGGTATGAGAGAAAAAGTACCCTGAGATAGAGCAAGGAGAAAATAGGTAAAATAATATAAGATATATATTCAAATTTTATGTGGTTTATAACAAATTTTTTTGAGAGTAAATAATTTATGTATGTATTTCAGCCAATGGACGGACTTAGTATCCTAACCAATTCTAAACTTTAAAGAATGCTTAAATGCTGCTCAAAGTGTTTTAAAATTCTATTACATGCAATGATGAGACAGCACAACAAACAAAAAACAAATAGTATATAGGTCAAAAAAGTAAATGAAAGCAATGATCTAGAGAAGGAAGATAAGCTGCAGCTTACATTCATTTTAAGGTTATTTACTGATCCATGGCAAGGTGAAGCCTTTAAGGAGAGATCCATCATAAAACAAGCATCCCAAAGAACTATAGCTTCACTGAAAAGACGGGTAGCAGACATATACCTTGTTCCCTCACCCCATGTCCAGTGTACTCCTAGGAAAATGCTTATCTTGTACCTTGATGCTGAACAGATGGAAAATCACATTCCTGAAAATTGTTTATGATACACATTACATCTGTAATATATTATACTACTGTTCATTAAACATTAGTTCTCCTATCCCATTTTATGTACAGAGGACTTTGGGATTACCACTGACTATGGGATTGTCATGTGACTCTATTTGACCAATGGAAAATGAGAAGGGGTGTGGCAACTGTGAAGCTCCTTATCTCCACCATAACTACATGGTCCAGTGTCAATGCTCCTTCAGGCTAGGCACAAGATAAAGAAGACATGTTCAGACATCTGAACCTGACCTATCACCTGTTGCTGAGCGTTCTAGAACTGTAAGATTATAAGGAAGAGATAAGTTATTATTGGTCATAAGCCACAGAGTTTGTAAGACATTTCAAATGCATCATTATTAAAAAATGACTAATAAAGATTCTTATAGATTTACAATCTAAAATCTCACTCTCTAGACAGTCTAAAAGTCTCAAACTGAAAATTTAGTCTAAGGTAATCTCTAATAAATAATGCCTAAAGGAGCAAGAAATAATATTTTCTAAATAGCTCATAGTTATCTTTATACTCAAAGTATTCCATAGAAAAAACTCCCAGGAAAATGAGCAACTTAAAGCAAAGAGTGCACGTGCAAACACACACATACATGCACAGATGGAAACAAGATACCATGAGCAGCAATCACTCATCAGACACAGAATATTATGTAATTATGTTTTATTTTTTAAAATAACTTTACTTCAAGTAAAATTTACATAAAATAAAATACTCCCATTTTAATTGCTCTGTTCAGTTAGTTCTGGCAGATGTATTCAACCATGTTAACATCATCACAAATGATATAGAATATTTCCTTCATTCAAATAGTTACATATGTCACTTTGCACTCATACTCCCCCTCAAATCTGGCCCTAGACAACAATTGGTCTTCCTCTATCTCTATTGGGAAGATTCACTTTTCCTAGAATTTCATATCAGTGGTATTATAAAATATGTTCTTTTTGGTCTAGATACTTTCATTCAGCATATTTTTACCTTCATCCATGTTATTGATGTTAATTATTTATCCCTCTTAATTTCCCAGTAGTGTTTCATTATCTGGAAAAACATCAGTGTGTCTCATGGAAATACATTAGACATTTTGCCCAGGCTTTTGCTATTATGAGTAAAACTGCCAGAAACATTCATGTTGCAGTATTTGTGAACTCGAATGTTTTTGTTTCTCTTGGGTAAATACCAAGAAATAGAATTGTTGGGTCTTATGGTAGGCATGTGTTTAACACCATAAGAAATCATCACACTATTTTCCAAAGTAATTTTATCATTTACATTTTCACCAGCAATGTATGAAACATCAATTGCTTTACCTTCTTGCAAATATTAGGTGTTATCAGTGTTTATATTTTGTTTTAGCTTTGTAATTTACATTTCCCTAATAACTAAAGATGATGAGAAAAATTTTCAAGTCCTTATTATTTGCACATCTTCTTTTATATAGTTTTTATTCAAATATTTTGCACGTTTTTATCTTTGTTTTCTTATTATTAGGGTTGGTGGGGTTCACTAGAAATTATGGATACAAATTTTTGTCAGATATTTCTATTGCAAATATCTTCAGCTAATATATACCTACTTTTTTGTGTGTTCCTAATGCAGTCATTGTAAGAAAAGCTTTAATTTAGTTGAAGCCCAATTCATCTTCACTTTTAAATTTTATGGATCTTATTTTTTCATTTTATTTTTAAAGTCATTGACTATCTCAGGATCACAAAGATATTATCCTAAGACTTTTTTCCTACTACTTTTATAGTTTTAGCTTTTATATATAGGCTAATAGTAGTTTACAAGTTAATTTTATATAGAGAGTAAGGTAAGATTTCATTTAAGAAAAAAAAGGAAACATGAACAAGTAGTTATACCACAGTTTGTTAAAAAGTTTTCCCTGATAAATTCATCTGATACATTTAATGGAAAATTATATATATTTGTCTTAGTGTGGACTTTTTTCCACTAATTGTCATTTATGTGTCTATCCTTCAGGCAATAGCACAATTCTTCTTTTTTTAGTTTGCTATTTATTTTTATTTTTTAAAGATTTTATGTATTTATTTGAGAGAGAGAGTGAGTGAGAGAGAGAAGGAGCAGGGGGAGGCACCGAGGGAGAAGGAGAAGCAGACTCCCTGCTGAGCACGGAGCCAGACATGGGACTTGATCCCAGGACTCCAGGATCATGACCTGAGCTGAAGGCAGACTCAACCGACTGAGCCACTCAGGAGTCCCCAGTAGCACACTTCTTGATGAATATATCTTCAGAATAAATCTTGAAATTATGTAATACACGTCTTCGAAATGTGTGTGTGTGTGTGTGTGTGTGTGTGTGTCTGTGTGTCTGTGTGTCTGTGTGTGTCTGTGTGTCTGTGTGTTTTAGAGAGAGAGAGAGCTCATGTGTGCCCGAGAGGGGCAAAGGGAGAGGGAGAAAGAGAAACTTAAGCAGGCTCCATGACCTGGGTAGAGTCCCACATGATGCAGGTCTTCATCTCAGGACCCTGAGATCATGACCTGAGCTGAAATCAAGAGTCAGATGCTTAACAAACTGAGCCACCGAGGCACCCCCAAATGTGTGTTTCCCCCCAAATAATTGAGATTAATCTAAATGTTTCACATTTCTGTGTGAATTGAAAGATTTTTTTAAATTTCTTTAAAACTTTCTTGGGACTTTGATTGAATCTTGTTGAATTTACAGAGCAAATTAATGAGAACTGACTTCTTAACCATATTTAATTACCCAGCCAATGGACTGAGTCAATCTCTCAATTTGCTTATATCTTCTTTAATTTCTTTCAGCAGTACTTTGCAGTTTTCAGTGATGATCTCTTGCACATATTTTGGGAAAAAAATCCTAAGTATCTCATGTTTTAATACTATTATAAACGGTAATTTTTAATTTCCCTTTCTAACTATCTACTTCAAGCATATAGCATTAAAGTTAAAATGTAGTCCATACATTATCATCAGCACTGATGCCACAGCCCTGTAAAAACATTAGCAAATCAAGTCTTTCAATGTATTTCAAAAGATAATATTTGTCTTTGTTTGATAACCCAGAGCAAAAAAGCATGCATAATGGCTTCATCTTGCCCATTGAGACATACATGCTAGTGTCTGGATTGGTTCTCTGTACCTTCTGGTGGAATGAGGAACACAATGACTGGACTCCCTACCAGGACCTGTGTTTATGATATTGATTTGGACCCTGAAAATGAACAGGTGAATGGGTTGTTCTAAACAGATTGTCCATCTTCAAAAAGCTACTTTGAAAGTTGGCCAGTGTCTATCCAAGCCTACTGTCACTTAGGAAGTATAGGGAAGTCAAGAGAAGTCAGCCACTGCCTGGTAAGTCTTCTAAAATAAATAGTGGAAGTTTCTTCCAGCAGCCTTTCTTTGGCTCTCTTTATATGTTATAACTGATGTATCTTCTTGGTGGATTAATTCTTTAATCATTATGTAGGGTTCTTCTTTGTCCATTGTTACAACTCAACTTTAAAAAAATAGTAAAACTTTAGAGCAAGAACTTCAGAATACTCAAAAAAAATGAATGGCTTATCAAATAAACATCATTAGAAAGCAGGGAAATAAAAATTAAAATTTGACATATGATTTCATAACTATGCAATTAACACATTTACAAGATCTATAATATAAAATGTTTGTAAGTATATGCAACAAGGAGAGCATTCACACAGCAGGGTAAGGAATAAATTAGGAAATATGCTTTGCATAATAGTTTGGTAACTTCTAGTAAAGTGGAGCAATTCCATTTATGAGTATTTAGTTTAGATAAGTTTATGCATGTGCACACTATTGAACATGCAATAGAATGTAGTATGAGTAAGAAACTAGGAACATCCTAGTAGCCATCAAAACTAGAATAAAAAAGTAATTGTGGTATATGGATGCAGAAGAATAATTTTCAGAATTGAAAATTAATGAAATACAAACTTTACAGAGCAACAAGTAGGAAGCTATAAATCACAGGAGAATATAAACATTTGATTCAATTTATATAATTTAAAACCAGGCAATACCTAATAATGTATACTTTATAAAAGATGCATAAGTGAAAATGGTGAAAATAAAAACAGAAGAATTAAAAGGAAAATAGAAATGTTTAACCTTGTTGGAAAGGGAAGATATATTCTTAGAAAAAAGGATTCATATCAGGATAAAAGGGCTTTCAAGTTATAAATAATGTTGTATATCTTAATTTAGATGTTCTGTCCCTCGGTGTTCATTTTGCTGTTATTAACTGAACTCCAGGTTGAACACAATTTGGCAGATTTAGCACCTTTTCAAATATAGATTTGGAGTTTGAAAATGAACTCAAATATCTCATGTTTCAAATTTCATTTATTGCTAAAGAAAAATCAATTCCTGGTTCAAGAGAAAAGAACTGTTTCTGCTAAGGTTTGATGAGCATTTAACACATTCTATTTAAAAATATATATATTTGATGTATTGAGTTAAGTGTGATGATTATAAAACTCAAAATATTTAGTTCAGAGCTAAAAAGAAAATTGGCTTTAAAACAAAGTCATCCGTGATTTAACTGAGGTCCACCAGTTGCCAATACTTTAAGACAAGTGAAAATGGAGGGGAAAAAATAGACATTTTAGATCCCAATTTGCATTTCTAAGCTTTATTCTCTTAATCATCAAGGGATAATAGACTATAACACATGTTAAATATATTTTCATATCTTCCTGAAGAAAATTATTTTGTGATTTAATATCAACAAAAATATTCAATTTTCAGAATATGAATTTAACAGAGGAAGTAATTATAATCAGCAAATAATTTTAGAGAAATTAAGAAAATTTCAAGTCATTCTCATCCTAAGGAATGCATCATAACTAAGAAATTCAAAGATACCTTCTCATTTCCTATGGAAAACTATGTATTTCTAGTGATTATGTTGATTTTCCCAATATTTTCATCCCTACTTCACAATATTTTCAATACATCCCAAAAAAGAAGTTTTAACAATGACTCTCATACTCAGAAACTTAGGATATAGGGTTCTTATAAGTGCCACATAGATAGGCACACACAGGTCATAGTTATAACCTAAGTCATAACCTAAAGGCTGAAGAAAAAATTATAACCCAGGAAGCAAAACAAAGTTGGTAAAGATCAGTGAAGGAGAACTGAGCAGCAGATCCAATGTGAAAATCCAAGTTCTAAAACACTAAGTTAGAAGACCGATCAAGGGAAAAATGTTATAAGGTATACAAACGTAGCAAGTTAAGACTGAAGAGAAGTTAATCTTACTGGATGCTGGGTATCTGATCCAGGAATGAGCCAGCTGGCTATAACACATAGGGTCAGGATTGATCTCAAATATTGTTAATGTAAAATTGAGTGTGGCCCTTAATCAACTATCATGGAGTGATCACCTCCTAGTGCAATGATCGATGTTAGATTTCAGATACACAAGTATGAAACTCAGAGTTTGCCCTCAAAATTGTCGTGGATTGCTTGAAAATAGTTTCTCTCATTCACAAAATAACAACTAATAGAATAAATAAGAGGTAATATACTGAGTGATTTGAAATTCAAATCAAAGTTCTAACTCATTCTGGCCTGGAGGGTGAAAAACAAAGATAGGAGCCTTGAAGTACAAGTGTAATGGTGTCCACAGGTGAGGATTATGGAAATCATTACCACTTAAAGTGTATATGGTAACAAAGGCAAGAAAATAGAAGAAAAAATGTCTAGAAATGGGGCATGAACAGAAAGAGGAGGAACATTTTTGGAAAACGGCAGATGATAAAATAGAAAAGTCCAAAACATGAACGCTTTTGTATGAAACTTCCCAGGGTTTAAAATTTATTTTGAAAGGAATATGGAACTCCTGGGTAAGTTTATATAAGGAAGTAAAATGATTGAATTATTATGCCAAAGATAACACTCTGTCAGAAATATGGTTAATGGGTTGGCATTCCAGGAGACTAAAAGATGGAGAAAAATTTAAAGAGAAATGGAGAAAATTTGTCTCTAACAAGAAATAATGTGGTCTTCAAAAAAGATGGAATAATTACACAAGTTTTAAAATAAATTTCAAAGGCAAAATCAATAGAATTTAGTGACAATTTAGATGGTGGGGCTGAGAGAAAAGACAAAGTGAAGGATGATTTCAAGTTTCTGACTCACTTGACAAGAAATTTAAACATATTCCCCTCACTCTTCCCCATTGGATATCCTGTTCTCACATAGTTTAAGAAATAGTCCCATATAAGACTTCACTCAGTGAAGTATACAATTTGATGGACTAGGAGAATTGAGACTCAGAAGTCTTCAAACATTACAGTCAACGGGTGCAATGTGTTCACAGTAATAAAAATTAAAATTGCTGCCACAGGGGTGCAGTCTGTTAAGCGTCCGACTCTTGGTTTCAGCTCAGGTCATGATCTCCATGTGGGGAGATCAAGCCCTGTGTTGGGCTCCACGAATCTCAGCTTGCTTGAGATTCTCTCTCCTTCTCCCTCTGTCCCTCCAATTCATGCTTGCTCTCTCTCTCTAAAATAAATAAATAAATCTTTAAAAAAATAAAATAAAAAATGAAATAAAATTGCTAACACATATTGTGTGTCACTCTTTATTCTAAACTCTTTATATGTTAACATATTTAATCCTTCATATTACCTGCTAGATTTTTACTATTATTGTCTCCACTTGACAGGAGGCACTGAAGGCATGGTGAAATTCCAGAAATACTCCCAAGAGCACACGACTGCTACCAGGATTCAAACCCAACTAACATGGCTTCAGTGTTCTTTCCCTACTTTGTATACTTAGCGCCTTTGCTTTGTTGGGATATTTTCTTGTCAAAGAAAATTTTAATCAGTAGAAATTATATATTCATAGCTATAAAGATAGTAAGAAACTTCATGACTCCTGAACTATCAGTAACAGCTTTGATTTGTTTTTGTTTGTTTTCAGTTTATTGGTGAAATTGTTGCTCAGTATATTTAATAAATATAGTTTAAGTATAATCAGACATCTTGAAGCTGAATGCATCATTCACATTAAAAGTGTAGAGGAAAGGTAGCTTGTGTTAAAAGAAATACACTTGCACAAATTGAAAAAGTCAGTAATTGCTAGATGTTACACAACTATCCAAACCTAAGCGAAGTTCGCACCACGGAAAGTCATTTTCCAGCTGGCGACAAAGTGGTTCTGTTTTGTTTATATTTGTACAGAATCGAAATCTAGTAGTAATTGACAACCCTAGGGAGACTTGAATACCTCTTTTATTTTGTTTTTGCAACGGGGACCCCATGAATTGTATGTACTCCATCTAAATTGGGGTGAATTCCTGCAGACTTGATGCAGCAAAGTTAGAATGTTTACAGATTTATTCCAATTGTATTTATGTCCCATAGTGGGACGATGTCTTAGAAAAGGGAGGGAAGCAGCATGTTGGGGAATGTAACATTAGTCTGATGGGTCTTAAGCAATTTGATCTTTTTTTTCAACTTATATTTTTGGAAACAGCCCTCAACATGTTTTCCGGGTGCTCTGTCTGAATTTCCAGGCTTCAGAAATCATTTATCATTCAGTTTTCAGTAGTGCTTTCACAAAAAGAAAGTGTTAATAAATGACTAGAAACTGCTCTCAGATCAGTGCCGACAAATGCTTTTCCCTCACTTCTCAGTAAAAATGATGCAGACTTCTTTAAGTGACCTCATTCCATTATTCGAAGAGATAAGTTTTAATCCACTTCTGAGAGGAATGGAAATTTCGGTGTGATGCAAAAGATAGAAACACAGTGGAGAAGGGAGACAGCCACTGAAGAAAAGCCGCCTACAGGCACATTTGTGTTTGCAACATACCCAGCACTCTTGAAGTCAGTTTCTTAATTAATTCGGCAGCATGTGGCAATTCAGCCTCCTAGAAGGTTGATACTGAATTTTTTCTGACAAAATAGGCCCAGAGGTCTGCTTCACTGTTCTTGAAGAAAAATACAGCTTGAGGGATCATTGCATTCTTAAGTTGATTTGAGAAATTCCAGGTTGAAACTATCAAAGTGACAATTTCACTTGGCATGCTTTGTAAATGACTGCCATAATAAACAAAATCACAGTTTTATTTTGTTTATAACTTTCCACAAATTTTTTGAAATCTGTGACATCACAGTTTTACATAGACTTCCGTAATGAATATCAAATGTCTTTAATAGAAAATTTTGCCATTTTGAGGTTGCTTTAGGGAATGAGAGCTACCAGCTCTAAAATCTTATTACTTTCTTACTGTTCATAACAGATATGCATGTTTTACTCCAAGAGTTGAATAAAAACATTAAAAACGGTTTACGTATTTTTTTCATAGGAGACAACTCTGCTTCCTAAATCACACACACACAAAATTTGATTTAAATTTCACTAGACAAAGAAACATTCCTTGAAGTCTCTGTCTCTTTCTCCAGCTCCTCATTCAGATGCATATGTTTTAGTTTTCAAGATTCTTGTCTGTCAGAGTGGGACTAATTCTGAACCAGCAAGAGGTAATAAATATATCAATGTTAGAAGATGCTTTTAGGGTCACTGTTGGAAAAAAATGGACTCCAGATATGCCATTTTAAGTAAAATATTATCTCACTAAAACCAAAAGTAAAAGAACTATTCAGACATTCTCTTTGTAAAAAGATCCCACTCTCAGGGGCACCTGGCTGGCAGTTGGTGGAGAGTGAGATTTTAATCTCAGGGTTGTGAGTTTAAACAAAAAAAAATTTTTTAAAAAGTCCCTCTTTCTCACCAAATAAAATAATATAGTGTATGTTTAATTAAAATAAAGTTACTTTGTGGCTCAGTAGGTTAAGTGTCTGACTTAGACTCATGTCGTGATCTCAGGGTCCTGGGATCCAGCCCTGAGTTGGGCTCCATGCTCAGCAGGGAGTCTACTTGTCCCTCTCCCTCTGCCTCTGCCCCTCCCTCTGCTCTTGCTCTCTCTCTCTCTTACTCAAATAAATAAATAAATAAAATCTTTAAAAAGTAGAATAATGTTACTTTATTCATTCATTCAGGGGAATTTAATAAGTACTTATTTATTATTAAAAGCTGTGTTTTGAATTAAAAATAATAAAAATCTTTCTACAATAGTCATCAAATAAAGATTTTTAAAATATATAAAATATTAATTATAATACAAGGTAGAATATGACAAGTGGCATTACAGAAATATTAAAGGTTTCATGGATGTCTTGGGAACGAAGAATCATCCTTAGGATGTTTCAAAAGGTAAGAAATTACACTCAATCAGGAAAAGGCATTCCAGGCCAAGTTAATAAATTAAAATAAGGCCTTATCTAACAGAACAGGAAAGATAGAGGAGTGATTTAAACTCTGTTTATCACACAAGCTGTGTTTTTATCACAGAGGACAGTTCGTATCATAAGGAAAGGTGAATATCAGACTTCCAGGAACAGTATAAGGAAGTTGAACTTGATAAGGAATGAAAAACCACTGTATGTATGTATGTGTGTATGTGTTCGTATGTATGTATGTATGTATTGAATGGTGAAAATATTTGATAAAGGTTACAATATTAAGGAAATTGATTTGGTAAATATCTAGAGTAAATTGGATGACAGGAAACAGATGAGAACACATTAAAGAAGCTGTCACATAATAATAGTGATAATATTAATGACCTAACTAAAACAGTCGTGGAACTGTATGGGAAAAAGAGAGACATAAAGATTAAGTATATGTTTGATGAATAATACTCTGGTACTACTAAAAAAATAATTACTTTTCACTTCTGCATTCAACCATCTATCACTTTCTAAAATTTTTTAAAAATATAAAATATAAAAAAATTTTTTTTTAAATATAAAGCTTTTAGGGATGCTTGGGTGGCTCAGTCGGTATCTATAAAACTATGTTATTCAATATATTTCTTCATCATTAATTAATTAGACTTTCTACTAAATCATTAGAATTAGATTATGCATATACATATCACTACTAGAGCAAATAGAAAAGATCCGCTTCTATGAATTAGTCACATCCACTGTTTCCAATTCAAAATTTACCAATTTAAAAATTTCCATATAGGAAATGGTCACCCTTTCCCAAGTCAGCAACAACATTTGAATAAAAAAATTGACTTCACCTGATTAATGGGGTCAATATACCAAGAAATTTAACACATATATTCCAGCATTAAATGTCAATTGTGTTAAAAGAAAATCATTGACCCAACTGTCCTCCTTTACAAATGAAATACCTGTTAGCATGTGTGTGTGCATGTGTGTCTATGTGTGTGTGTGTGTGTGTATGTGTGTATGTGAATATATATACACATATATATGTGTGTGTTTATATATAATATATATTAATAATATTATATATTATATATTAATAATATATAATATATAGTTAATATATTAATATATAGTTATATTATATATATAATACATATATATTAATTACCATTCTTTGGTGGCCCTATTTAGCAAAATCAATAACCTAAGTTCTGACCTTCCAATTCGGACACACTGGGGAAATGAAAGCAGGTATATAAAATTTGGTTTCACCTTGAATTAATAGGGGATGAAGGGCATTGACCAGCATGTGGGCCTGAGTTAATGCCTTGATCACCTATTTTGTGCTTTATGAAGATATATTAGGGGACAACTATCCTGCCTTATCAACTTCTGAACAAATAAGGAGAAGGATTTTAAGGAGGAGTAACTTAACCTAGAGTTGAAAAGCAATTTGAGGTTAATCGCCCTATCTTGAGGCAGAGTTACTGGTTCTCCAGTCTCCAGGGCAGAAGCTAAACCTTAATGGGGAAGGTATATTAGTCCAGGAGGATGTATAATGACTCTACGTGGTGAGTCTGTGATTGTAGCAGCAATGATCTGTTAAATGACACATAATACTCCAGAGAGGAACTCCCTGATTCAAAACTCAGTAATGAAAGTTAGATCAGGACAGAACCATCCAAATGCCTTCCCCTATGAACATTTCTAATGTTCAGGGAAACCAGAAACAGGTGGTCTTCACTTTGAAGAACTTTACACAATGAATGAATCACACTCACCAAAAAGGACAGCAATGGGCTTAGTGGAAGAAACATATATAATAGAGGACTCAGGAAACTTTATATGTGTATATATGCATATGTATATGTCTATTTGTGTATATATACATATATACAAATAATTCACAAATTATATATGGTTATTTACATATTACATATATTATATATATAATTATATATATACATGATTCATCATCCAGTGGGAGAAGTCAGTTACATTTGTGATATATATGAAATATGGTATAATTTCATGTTATGTAATATTTAAAATGTTTTAAGAAATTTAATTTTGTACACCACTGCTAATATGCACATGTTGAAGTATTATTTAAGTTTATTTTTATGTACACAGGAAAGATTTTCTTAGATTTTCTGCCCCAAAAAGATGACACCTTATTAATGTTTCTTGAGCACAAAGTAATCTCTGTTATCAAATTATTAGATCAACGGAATTGAATTCCTTATATGGCTACGGCATTTACCATTCACAAACATCTCGATGATGACTTAAAATGATGAACTATGATATCACTTATATCTTTGATGTCACCATTGAGTCTTTAATTCCCTGAGAGTTAAAGGATCACAAATCACCATTTGATGAAGAAAATAATTGAAGGAATCTACCTTTAGACATTAGTGTTTCTCAAATAGAGAAAAAAATATTTAATTTTCTTTCTTAAATGAATTATTTTGCCTGTTGTGATTTTTACCAGCTTTGATAAGTGATATAAGTTATTCATATTTACAAGAAATATTGTTAATTGTATTTTATTCTTTTAATATAATTTAATTTTTGTGCTACATAGTTTTAAAATAAATATCTTAACTAATGTATCTCAATCTTATTTATGTGAGGAATTTACATTTTTATTAAAAATTCCACATTTAACTCTTTTACCGCTTTAAGCATTCTTTCAATTTTTCACGTAGCTGTAATTTTTTTCTGTTTGTTGACACTTTTCTGACAGTCTTTTTGAATATTTTACTCAGATCTCCAACTTCTTTAGCTAACTGTATTTATTATTGATATTGTTTTATTGTTTTGTTTTGTTTTTGATCCAGTGACTTCCACCTTTTAAACATACTTCTAAATATTGCTCAGACAATTTATTTTGCATTCTGAACAAACAATAATTACTAGAAATTTGCCATCCTGGGCTATATTGGTAGTTCCAGCTTTTCTCAAATTTGTTTTGAATGATAAACCTTCTAAAAGATACTGAAAAGTGATATTTGAGGAAAAATTATGTGGTCTAACAAAGTAAGGTTTCCTTAAAGGTCATTAAAAGATTAATTTACTACAACTTTTA
The DNA here is from genome assembly GCF_017311325.1 of Ursus maritimus. Lineage (NCBI taxonomy): Eukaryota > Metazoa > Chordata > Mammalia > Carnivora > Ursidae > Ursus > Ursus maritimus. The sequence goes on from NW_024426552.1 coordinate 24,040,720, forward strand.
AGAAATTTTACTTTGCTGATTTGTAATACGAATCTTAAAGAGATCAGATTAATTATAAGTGTTATACAAAACATTTGACTGAGGTACTCTGTAGTGTCTTGTAGAATGGACTGTTTTTATGGACCAAATGCACTTTATAAAATGATATGTAATTGGGGTACTAATTTTTTTAAATAGTGTATGTAATATATTAAGTACTATAGTTATTATACTCAACTATTCTTTGAGCTGGTTCTTATAAATTAGTTTTATCCTTTTCTCCGCATGATTATTCAATACTCATTCATTGATTCTTTCCTGGCAACTGGGGACACCAAAATGAAAAAAATTTTTACCTCAAGGAAATTAGAAAGAAGTATGCATTGTATTACTTACAATTTTGAACAATTTGGGGGATAAGATTTTTGGTAAGTTTTTTTTGTTGTTGTTTTTGTTGTTGCTGTTGTTTTTTACGGTGTTAAGTATCTCTTGTTTTTTTTTTTAATGTTTTTTTATTACATTATTTTAGTCACCATACAGTACATCCCTGGTTTTTGATGTAAAGTTCAATGATTTTAAATAAATATTTTTGAGCGCATATGTGAATCAGACACTATCATAGGACCAGGTGACAAAACTAGAAGCAAAACTAAACATGGCTGTTGAACTCATGGATATAAAGATTTGGTAGGGAAGATAGATAATAATCAACCAATCATACAAATAAACTAAAAAATATTGTAAGTTTGAAAAGTGTTCTTAAAGGTGATGGGAGCAGGGGAGGAGGGAAATTGCATTGTTCCCTGAGAGCTTGTAATAAAAAATTCTGAGCTAATTATTTTTAACTAGAGAGCAAGATGAAGAATATTTTTAGCAAGGTGCAGAGGGATATTGGAAATTAATTAGCAATGGTTTCTAAATGGCGTGTGTTCAGGCTTTATGGTAGGAAGAAGCATGATGTAATTGAGGAACAAATGTAAAGTGCGTGCAGGTGAAGAGGGCTGCAGAGAATAAGATATAGCTCAGTCACAAAACCAAATTATGGAAATAGTGCTTAGAGCACGGGGGATTTTGTAGGTATGCTAAGGACTTTTATACTTACAGTGAGATCAATGGTAAACTGCTGAACAGGTTTAAGCAAGGGTGTATGTGTAAAGGATGGACTTGATCACATTATTACATTGGTCCCTTTGAAAATATCTCTCTGATCATCTTTTGAAGAAGAGCTTTAAGGGGAGAACAAGGATGAGAATGTTGGTGACTTACAGGACAAACGGTGGTGGGAAGAGAACAGTAGGCAAATGAAAGAGATGTGAAGAAGGCCGAACAGTGAGGGATTTGTGAAGAATTGGGTATAGTCTTGGGGGAGAATGTGGTATGAAGTAGACTCCAGACGTTTGGCTTACATAACTGTTTGCATACTGGTGGTGTTAGTGAGTTTGGAAACACCAGGAGAGTTTAGACCTGGAGAATATAAACAATAGTTGTAATTGGAGGCATCTCGAATTTGAAGAAAGTTTGAGAAATTTAAAGAGTACCAAGCTCTCTTCAGGTAATAGAGGAACAAAGAAATATAAACAAAATTCTATGAATAGAATAGGTAGTCTTTTTTCAATTGTTTTTTATTTCAAAGAGATTCCTTTTGTGTTGAACCTAGATAGAGACTGATAAATAAATAGATAAGAAATATGAATCTATAAAGAGTGGTGTTACTACCACCACACTCATGGGATGGTTCGTAGGTGTGTTTTTGCAGAAAAAGGTGATAATCAAAGCCTGGAAAAGCCAGTTAAATTCAGAGCTCTAAAGGATACAATGAAATACCTGGATATTAAGCTATAGAGTATAGAGTCATAATTCTTGTAAGCAATGGATTGAAAAACATCAGATTAGTTTATAACAAAGATAACTGTAGTTATAGTATATAACAGTAGTTCCCAAATTGTGGACCATAGACCCATACATATCACTAAGACCCTTTAGGACATCAACAAGGTCCAAACAATTCTCAAATGTTATTTGCCTTTCTCACTGTGTGGAAATTGGCACTGAGGGTATAAAAGCAATGATGATTAAAACTGCTGATGTCTGGCGCACCTGGGTAGCGCAGTCGTAAGATGTCTGCCTTCGCTCAGGGAGTGGTCCCGGCGTTCCGGGATCGAGTCCTGCTTCTTCCTCTCCCACTCCCCCTGCTGTGTTCCCTCTCTCGCTGGCTGTCTCTCTGTCACATAAATAAATAAAATCTTTAAAAAAAAAATAAAATAAATAAAACTGCTGATGTCTCATCATGAATCAAGGCAGTGGCACAAAATTATGTGAGTAATCACTGTGTTCTTCACTCCTACAAACGCCTAAGAAAAAAGAAAAAAAGAAGAAAAGAAAACTCTGCCTTTTCACTTAAAAAGTTCCTTGAAGAAACAGAAACACTTTATTAATTTTATTTAATCTCAACCTTTGGGTACACACCTTTTGATAATACATGTCATGAAACGAAATGTATGCGTAAAGCACATGTGATACAAACCAACATATCATATTTGTCTTGAGAAAAAGCACTTGTACATTACTTTTTAGTTGTGAACTAAGCTAGCTGCTTGTGCAGGGTTGAGAGTGTAGATAAACTACTCCAGAATATTATCACACACACATCTATTTTGTATAGTTTAGTGACCCGTAGAGGTCTTGACCTTTGACACTAGTCCCGCCAGGAACACATGCTCTATGTAACAGTCCTCAAGTCCAAGTCAATGTAAGTTCCTGAGATGCGACTCCTCCAATGGCTCCTGTAATAAGCGCCCTTCCCTGCCTCTCATCTCCTGGACCTCATGTGCCCCTTAGATAAGACCCCTGGCATAATTTCCCTAAAGCCTGCTCTTTTTGGTTTGAAATGATGAGTCTGGCCTTAGCCTTGAAACCCGAAAGCACTCACCCTCAGATCCTAATAAAATTGCCCCAGCTCTCTGCTTGTACCCTGCCTTGGCTTCCCCATGTGGCCCTCTGCAAGGCATGCCATGTAACTCTTTCAGGATCTGTGAGTAATATACCTGTATTTCACTTTCCTCTGTGGTCTTTTGTTGAACCTTGGCTTACCATCTAACACCTCAACAATTTAACAAAGTCACATCATGCAGAAAAGAGGTAACATAATAGACCCAAGACTTCCTATCCTTAGAAAGTCCTACTTACAATATTGGCCCTTGTATTTTAATGGTGACTTTTGGAAACTTGGATTAGGGAGTGTTCTCACCACTTGTTAACATTCTGTACAAAAGTGTTGTTTATGCTGAACATCTGCTTTCATTCTGGGAGTCTGGAATTTTGGTACTTCCTACCAGATGGTACCTAGATGACCAGCTCTCAATAAAAACCTTGAGCCTTGAGTTTTTAATGAGTTGTCCTGGTAGACAACACTTCACACATGTCACAACTCACTGCTGGCGGATTTAAGTGCATCCTATGTGACTCCACTGAAGAGACTCTTGGAAACTTGTACACGGTTTCTTCCAGATTTCACCCCTTGAAACTTTCCCCTTGACTGATTTTGCTTTGTATTCTTTTGCTGTAATAAATCTCAGCCATATGTAGGACTACATGCTGCGTCTTATGAATCACTGAGTCTTACAAGTCATGACCACCTTGGGGTAATTTTGAGGACCTCCAACACACCACTTTTTTTTTTTTTTATAAAACACCTTTTAGTACAAAGAATGGCTAACAATGATAATTCAAATTTGACTATTTGGTAGAACATTTTCTCAGAAATGAATCAAATGATCCCATCACTTTGAGGAAAACCACTGATATAGAAAAAATTGATATAAAATTTAATATAATAAACCAAATAATATAATAATGCCCAAATAAGCAATTTAAGTGTGATGTTTCCCTCACTGATAGAACTATTTTTCCTAAGAATATGAGAAGTTCGCTTAAACCTATGAAAATCAGAAATTTTATTCTAGCCTCTCTTTGTGTTTACAAGCACTGAAGAATCACATCTTAAAAAAAAATGTGTATCTTCTTGGCAGGGCCATTATCTTTCTTGATGTGATATGAGCATATTAGAGTTGATTCCCATGTGAAATTACTAATGGTGTTAGATGGAAAGAAAGGTAAAATTAAAATGAATTCACTTCAGACTAACAAGATATGAAATCAGAGATGTGGGAGATTGAGGGATTTAAACTTTGTACCTTATTTTTAATACAGAAAGATCACAAACACCTGGGAAATGTCTTGTGTTCAGGTGGAAAATGAAAGTGCAATATGTTTAGAGGTATCTGGAGGCCTGATTGCATTTATTTTTGGAAGGGCGAGGTGCTGTTAATACAAACACTGGTATATCCCCAGAGTTTCAAAGCAAGCATTAGGTGGTTTCCCATATGAAATATGTCCCACGTCCCAAAATGTTCTGCTTTGATAATAATAACAAAAAGAATCTTGTACTGAAATGTACGTACCCTTTGTAAATATCTGTTATATTTAGCTTGGATTCCATACCTTGGCTGAAAATAAGATTTTGATCCCATTGGGTCAGGACATAAAAAAAAAAAAAAAAAAAAAGGAAAAAGTCCCTTTGCCTAACGAATGGTATATGACTCCCAATGTTTTAGAAAAAGAATGTAGATATTTTCTCTGTATTCTCATCAATCTCATCACCTTGATTGATGCTTAAAGTGAAAGAAGTGGGAGGAAGTAGGTGGTTAAAAATCTGAAAGATCAATAAATTAAAATAAACTGCTTTAATATTCACTTTATGGAATACCATTAGCATTCAGATCATTGCCCAATAAAACTGTCATCTTAAATATTGTATCTTTAGAATAATAATTAAAATCTAATATAGTAAGGAATTCAATATGCATGCTTCTAATTTCTATGTAATGTGATTTTGTTGATCATGTAACATTATTGCAGATTATGATCACAATTTAAAGTAATAAACTATTAAAACACAATGATTTAATAGGTGTATACAGATGCATATACATTCATGTAATATTTCTCTGAAATTCTATTTTTCCTACCTGTATTTTATAGATAAAATTTTGAGCTCATTAAAATTGTATATACACCTTAAGACACTAATATAGTGATAAAATATTTATTCTGTATAGTTTGAGTCTTCTTATCAACTTCCTAAATGAATGCTAGTGTAAAAACAAACCAAAACAAACAAAGCACATCATATTCTATGTGAAAATCAAGGTCTATCATAAGAACATGGTAAATTTTCTCTTTAGAAAAAAATTATATATATATGTTATATGTATATATATATATGTTATATATGTGTGTGTGTGTGTATATATATATATAAATATGTTATACATAACATACATAACCAAGAAGTAAGCCAATTTCAGAATCTCAGAATTACATGTTATTTAATAATTGAGAAAACATTGGATTTAAACTATGTTCCTGGCACAGTTACATACATTTGTTTTTAATTCAAAGTGCACTTGAGCTTCTACGGCAATACTTATAAACTTTAACTGAGGAAATTAAATGATGTAGAGTCATTAGTGAGTATAAATGGACATTCAACTTTCACATATTGCTTAAGATTCTTGGACACTGACAGAAACCCGACTTAAATTAACATAGGAAAAAATAAACAATATTTTCTCAGAGAACCTAATAAAAAATGTAAATAGCCAAAATAGAAAAGGCAAAGATGAAATTAGGCTTACTGGACTAATTTCACTGGACTGGGGTCTACAATGCAACCAGGACTCTATACTGATTTCTTTTTTTTTTTTTTTTTTCAATATGCTTGCTGGCTTTTTTTTTTTTTTTAACTTTAAAATGGTTTCTTCTAAACAGTAGGAAATGTAACCATTAAACACGCTAGTGCTTTTTTTATGACTGACAACTTTCACCAACATGAAGAAATTGTCTTTCTTCCAGAGTAATAGTTTGAAAAATTTCAAGCAAAAACACTGATTGGGGAAATTGTCCAGTTGCTTGCCTTTGGAATAATCAGTCATGATGTGGTATACTCACGAGACTGGTTCAGATTTTGGATTAAGGGACTCATTTCTTCTTGTGTTAGGGAGGTTTCCCCAGAGGCAGAGCACTGGGGACCCATTTATTCAAGTTAGAAGTTATTGTAGAGAAGAAGGAAACAATGAGTGTAAAAGCCGTCACAATTTGTCTATTATATTTTTCTAATGTGTCACAGAACTGGGGCAAATTTATGTTGAAACTAATAATCACAGACTAATATTCTTCTGCCTGCATTATTATCTGTATTTTAGAAGTTTCCATCATCTTAAAATATAACCCTAATATTTCTCTGAAATAGCAAAATCTAAACCATGTGCATCCTATGAGCCAGAATTTTAAGTCAGCATTCAAATAAAATCCACAATATCTTTTTTTTTTTTTTTTGCTGCTTAAATTACCTTTATGATATCACTTTTTATGCCAACATCCAAAGCAGTACTTATGCCATCGTTGCTCACCAAGAGCCTCCTTGCCCACTGGAAAAATGAATGTAACTGTCGAGTCCTTTAGCGATATTGTGGAGACTTTCCATACTCTTTGCAAGGGGTGCAATGTTTGTCCCAAGGTGTCACATCTTCCATCTTTGGCAAAAATGCTTCCACCAAAGGTGGTGAAGCCAATCAGTGTCAATATCTAACATAATAGAGGCAATAAATATTCTTTCTAGCAAAGCCCTAGCAGAACTTTACATTTGGTCTTAGCAGGTGAAGAGACATAGTAAATAAGGCAAGTACTGGGGACGGCAAATGCAGACCAGCAGAGCCAATCCATTGAGGTCCTATCCTGACAAACACTGAACACTTTTTCTTTATCCCAGAATAAAGGGAAAGAACAATTCACTAAAGAAAATTTCCATGTAGACATGGAAATGGGGTGCAACGGAAGCTGTGGCATACAACCTGGAACACCAGAGTGAAGTCTCCCTGATTCTGACATTTGTCCAGGTGGAGAGAGGCACCACCTTGAGCTGCCACTGCCAATTACTCATTAAAATGGAGTGATATGTTATGTCTGAATACACCGAGGTCTCACTCAGCCTTCCTCAATCAAAGGAGGAATCTTTCCTCCAATCTGTGGAGGAAAACAAAAACTGATGGCAAAGGCTGGAAAACCTGCAATAACTACTTATTCTAAAATCTATAACTCCGTCTATAAATATGATTGAATACACAAAGAACATCGATATCTGAGAAAAAGCAACAGCATAAAAAGTAGGGACTGAATAAAGAAACAAAAAAATTGGAGAAGTAGTAAATTTAGAGATAAAAGAGCACTTAAATCGAGTAAAAATATACAGGGTGGGGACAGAAGCTAATTAAGGCAACAGTAGGACTCAAGGAAATCTTCCAGAATGTAGAGCAAATACTGAAAGAGGTGAAAAGAGAATGAAATTTTTAGAGAAATGAAGATTAATCCAGGAAATCCAACAGGAATTTCTCTTTAAGAAAACTGAGAAAAAGCATGGAAAATAATTAATAAAGATATAAGTGACTAAAGTGTTCCTGATCTCTGAAGAAGATATTAATTTTCAGATTAAAAGGTCTCATAGAGTATCAGCATGGGAAAAATGATGTAACACCTAGAAATGTTACTGTGAAAGTTTGAAACAAGAATAAAGATATACCAATAAATGATAATAGAAATAATAATTATACAAGTTATAAATAAAGGTTATAAATATACAGAAATCTGATTGGCATCATCGTATTTATCTGAAAGTAAGATGTTAGAAGAAAATTATCATTGATTTACGTTACAAAGTAGGATGAGTTTAACTCTGCAATTTTATATCCACTGACAATATTAATCAAGAGTGAATTTTAAATTAGCACATTTTCTGAAATGAATAATTTTAAAAATCCATAAATTCAACAAAGTCCCAATGGAAAAATTAGCAGACTTCTTGTAGATCTCATCAAGCCAATTCCAAAATCATATAGAAATGCAAAGTGTAAGAACTTATACTACATGATGTCAAAACTTACTATAAAGCTATAGTAACCAGGAAAAAATGATATTGGCCTAAAGATGTCAAATAAATCAATGACCAGAATAGAGTGTCTGGAAATAGAATCAATACATATGCAGTCTATTAATTTTTGAAAAACGTGCTGGCAGGAATGTAAAATGGTATGGTCATTTTGGGAAGTAGGAAAGTTTTTGAGTTTTGGTTGTCAATTTTAAGATTGATTGATTAATTTTTAGAGACAGAGAGTGTAAGCAGGGGGAGGGGCCACGGGAGAGGGAGAGAAAATCTTCCAAATGTGGAACCCAGTGCAGTGCTGGATCCCAGGACCCCAAGATCATGACCTGAGCTGAAAGCAGAAGTCAGATGTTCAAGTGACTATGTCACCCAGACACCTTGTTGTTGTCATTATTTTTAAGAAATCAAACATAAAACTACCATATGACCCAGTCATTCCACCCTTAGAAATATATGAAAGAAAGAAAGAAATGTATGAAAGAAAGAAAGAAAGAAAGAAAGAAAGAAAGAAAGAAAGAAAGAAGGAAAGAAAGAGAATCCATAGAAGCGCTTGTAAATGGATGCTTATTAACATTTCATTTATAGGAGTTAAAAAACAGAAAAAAACCAAAGTGTACAACAAAGGTGGTGGATCTATAAAATGGAGTACTACTCAGCAAGAAAAAATAGAACAATTGTGTTAATTGAAATAAGTTACATTTAAAAAGTATGAACTGTATAATTCTATTTATGCACAATTCTAGAAAATATAAACTAATGCAGTGACAAAAAGCAGACCAATGTGGCCAGAGAGGTAGATTGAAGAGAAGAGGGATGGAGAGCTGTGAGGGCAAAGATATTACAATGAAAATGTAACCTTGATCAATTATTTTGTACCATTTATTAGGTACTTACTTTATGCCACCGTATTCTCGATGACAATTTTTAGATTTTATTCCATACCCAGAGCAAAACTCTCAACACCACTGGGGCAGAGACCAAGTCCTATATTTCTTTATTTCTCTAGCACATAGGAAATTGTCTTGCAAATAAGAGACAATCGCTCTCAATTAAATATGATGGTGAAACCAATGAAACTGGAAAAAATCACATTTATGGAATAATTTCCCTTTTCTAGCATGTTGCTATTGAGAGAATGAAACAATTTCCATGATGGCAAAGACTAGGAAGCTTTCAGCATTCTTGGAACCTTTCCTGATTTGTGAAGGAGTTTNNCAGGGAAAGAGAGACAGAAATAGAAAATTAGAAAATGAGGCAGGGGAGGGAGACAGAGAAGAGGATATTAAGGGAGGAGGTGATAAGTGTGGGGAGAGCAGAGAAGGAGCAAGAAACAGTAAGAAAACAGCAGTGAATAGCATCAAGGGATTAAGAGAAATGGGTTACTCGCCGTTATATCACTACTTGCTCCCCACTGATCTCTCCCTCTGGAAACATTGTTACGGCATACCTAACCTACTCAGAGGAGTTTTATCATCCCCCAGGCTGGGTTCGGCTTTATCCCTTACATGCCTTATTTAACTGAATTTTAACCTTTGTTTAAAGGCAGTTTTCAGAATTGCAGGACAGAAACGTCATGCAGTAGTCCCTGGGATAATCCCACAACAAGGCTGATTTCTACCTGCATTCTAGAGACAGGTGTAGTTTGAAATATCACACGGAAATACAGGATCGCAGGGAAATCAACAGCAGTGGGCTTCGGAGTCAGCGAGGGAGAAGTGCAGTCGTGAATAAAATCAAGTTTAGAGCCCTCCCCCTTTATTTTCATCTCCTCCCTTCCAATTTCTGAAAACGGAAACATCTATAGCTGGTCATTTACGCTGCCTGTGGAGGTCTAATGACTGCTCTGCTAAGGAAACCTACTGAGCCGGAGGTAGAAAATAATGACTATCTGGCAGAGGATGTCATCCAGAAGGTCAAAGAGTGAAACTTGCAAGGCATCTGCAGCCGAATGAAATGCCATCCCTGTGCAGCTATTGAGGTGAATTCAGTCTGGCACCAAAGTAATTTGTCTCTGAGCAGCTTCTGCTGAAGTAGGGAAACTCACATGACAGCGCTCGTGACTGAGAGGGGTTCAAAGGGTCAGTGATCCAATTGCAGTTACAAATTTCCCATGAATTCATAGAACTTGATATCGAAACTCTAGCTCATGAATGCTGAGTCCATTCTATTTGTTTTGTTTTTACAAACTCACAAACCACCATGTAATATTTAAAGCATATTTTCCAGGTTCATATATAATGGTGTTAAAATGGCAACATTGATAACACTTAGAAGTCCTCAAACTGAAATCTAAGCGAAGGAATGCGTAACAAAGAAATCAGAATGAGTGGGTTTTGTTCACAGAACGTCTTATGGATTTTTGGGATTCTTTTCCATTAACTTCTGCTCATTGAGGATTATTATGGACTAGGTCTCTTAATTCAGTTATCTTAGATGAGAATTCACAAATCTGTTGTTTTACTAAATTGATTATCAGTTTATGGACATCTCCTTGCGTATTTCAATTCCCCTTTAAGATGGCAGGATATTAATCTCTCAGAGGCAAAAAAAGCTCAAAATACTGTACGTATCCTTAGGTCATAGAAGCAATCATTTCCCTGTCTCCTCCTTGGCCCCTAGGAGCTGATGAAGGCAGTCTGCACATACAAAGAATTTTTGTTTGAATCTGTTACATATATAGCAGTTAGTGGACAGGCTTAAAGATGAAGAACAAAGGGATAAAAAAATTGGCTAGACATGTGGCTACTTGTGGAGGAAATAACCCCTTCACCAGCATCCTTTCTCAATGTTAGGAAAGTCAAGGAGAGAGAAAAATTGTGATTGTCTAAAGCTTTTATACACTTATTTTTCAAAATGAGTGTATATGTATTGATTTGAGTGATTAAAAAGTACTACATGCTCCTTATAAAATTTGAAATAAAATTATTGGAAATGCATCAAATAATAATAAAAGGTTACAGCGTATAACATTTATTAAGAGCACATAGTGTCCTACACACTGCTAAGTGTCGTATATATATTAACGTTTAATTCTACAATGATTCTCTGACATAAGTATGGTTATTAGACCCATTTATATATAAGAAAATGGAGACTTATAAAACCTAAGATTAAATAATCTGCCAGAGACCCCTCTTGTGACTGATAAGTCAGGCTATTGAACTCCCCAACCTTTATCCTGAGCACAACCCTCTGCTGCTTCCCAAGGTCGTGACTTTAAGTTTATTATAATAATGTTCCCAGAGACAGCAATTGTAACTCTTTGTTAAGCCTGTTATATACATCATTCCATATTTTTTAATTTATATATTGTTATAAATTGACATATTAATATAGACAAAGAGGCATCTCTTTTTTAACCTCGATGAAATATATCATTAAGTAAAATATCAGAGGCAGTGATATATCTCCATTTCAGTATCCATTGTCACTGCCCATAATTTCACTGATTGCATATCAAAAATTGCAGTAATGCATGAATGTACAATACTCATTAAACAAAGTCCTATAAATGAGTACTTAAGACTGTTTTGAATCTTTTGTTATTTACACATGATGCTGTTAATTAAAATCTACCTACATGTATATTTATGCACTTGTCGATCCATTTACAAATTAAATAACTATTGACAGGTTGAAAATTTAGAATCTACTTTTATTCATATATTTCAAAATGTGATGGTTTGTTTTCTATAACTGATCTAATACTTCTTATGAATATGACTAAGTAATGATATCTTAGGCTTTTCTGGTTCAAATCATCTCCTTTTTATGACCATTCTAAACTAAGCTGTATTTCCCCAAAATTCATAGGTTGAAGTCCTAACTTCCAATGTGACTGCATTTGGAGATAAGGACTTTAAGGAGGTAATTAAGTTCAAATGTGGTCATAGGGTAGGGCCTTAATCTAATAGGACTGGTATTTTTATAAACAGGGGAAGATATACCAGGATTACGTGCTCACAGAGGAAAGGCCACGTGAGGACATAACAACACAGCAAGGAAGTGGCCAGTTGCAAACCAAAGATAGTCCTCACCAAAAACCAACCCTGCTCGTATCTCGATATTGGACTTCCAGCTTCCAGAACTGTGGGAAATAAATTTCTGTTGTTTAAGCCACCCAGTCTGTGGTAGTCTGTTGTGACAGCCCTAGCAGACTAATACAGATGACTAAGGCTCTTTCTAATAAATGCTCCATATTTGCTATGTCTTATACTTTCCCCTTTCCTCTCCACAAGTGATATGATATATATATTGGGGCATAGGAAATGGAAGCTTATGTGATTTGGTCCCTGTAGGAAATAATGGGGCCTCATGGCCTAATATTTATCTAGCTTTGACTTTGAGTGGTTGGTTGAATACAGTTCTTGCCCTGAGGACTGCTGAGGTTCAGTGGCTCTGATTTTTCATTTGGGGATTATAACCTATTGGGAAAGACTGAAAAGAAATTTTTAAAAGTCCAATACAAAAATATTTAATTAAAGTTATCATTAGTGCCAAGAGAGGTACTATAATCACACAAAAGGGCCATTTGGGAAGTCTTCCATGGAGAAATGACACCAGAGTTGAAAACCCAGGAAGCAACAACCACAAGAGCCCTCAGAAGAAAGAGCAAATGGTGGGAATAAAGAATAGCAGTGGTCAGGAGGGAGCACAGTGTACCCATGGAGGGAAAGAAGGGCACAGTATGAGTTTGAAGAATTCTGTAGAGGCAAATAGATAATTCAGTATATAGAGTCTACAATGTGTACCTCATTTCTACAGGACACTGGGAAGCCAAATTAAGAGGTTAAACTGAGTAGTGTCATGATATGATTGCAATTGCAAATTATTTCTCTGCATGCGGAGGGCAAGAGAGGAAGAAGGAAGCCTGGTTAAGATTCTTGCCCTTGCATTAAAGAAATTCTGGGGGGCATACAGGAGCACGAGGGCCATGAAGGTAGACAGAAATAGATGTGTTTGAAGCATGTTTTGAAGCTGAAGCAATGAAACTTTGTAACTGACAGTTCATGGGTAAGAGAGTTACTACATAAGAAAGAGTTCAAAGTTTTAGGGAGGGGGAAATGAGGTGACACTGGTATCACTAAATAATAGAGGTTATGCTGAGGGAGAAGCAGATTTAAATAGGAAGGGAAACGTTTGGGAAGCATTTAGTGAGGGGTATCTGTAAGGCAGGTGTGGAAACAGTATAGAATTTGCTTATATTTCCTAAGATAACATGCTGGGAATTTTAGTAGATTGTGTTCAAAATTTGTTACATATTGAAAGATTTTTTTTAAAAATGTTGTACCTGTAAAAACAATCTCAGCATATGGGTCATCCTCTTCTCCATCCCCTCAATACCATTGGCAATATGATCTTTTAAAGTTGTATCTATCTGATGGAATAAAATTAATTTATTGTCTTAATTTGCTTGTATTTGTTTCATTGGTGAGTTGAAGAGTCTCATGATTATTGGCCATTTGTGTATAGATTTTTTTGAAGTTCGTAGTAGTATATTAATTTCCTTGTTGTGTTATTAATCCTCGCTTTAATCTCGACAAGAGAAGCAGTATAATGTAGTCATAGGTCCATGGGTTTTGGGGCCACACTGTCTTGGTTCAAATCCTGGCTCTGCCACTTAATAATTGTGTGCCTCTAGGCATATTTTGAAAATCTTTGTGCCTGAGTTTTTTGATATTTAAAATGGAGATAATAGTAATCTAATGTCGTTGTAAGGATTGATTGAGGTAATATAGCAGACCACTTACAACAATGCCAGGTATAGTAAGCTTTATAAATTGCATTCTCTCAATAATCTCACACCTCTTTTACTACTCTTCCGGTTGTAATTTCAGTGTCATCTTTTATGTCAAGATTTTACAACAGCGCCCAAATTGAAGCAAGATGTCAAACTAAGTTCTGGTTAAATGTCACTCTGGTTTTCCCAATCCCATTGCCAGTCCCCTACAATGGGTGATCTTTGACTCCAATATCATTTATCTAAACCATCCTTGTATCTTCCTACTTGATTTTACTACTGACCACTATGATCTTTTCCTCTTTTTTTTTTTTTTAATCTCCCACTGACATCAACACCAGCTTTGATACCTTTTCTATCCGCCAGGACCCATTAACTCATTCAGAAAATACTTATGACATGCCAACTCTTCAGAACCTCACAGGCTGCTCTGGGTTGAAGGATATAAATGAAAATTAAAATAGAGAAAGATAAATATATATATATATAAAATTAAGTAAATATATGCATATATATTAAATATATAAAATATACTGAAATACTAAAATAGAGAATGACATATATATTAAAAGGTATGCACAGAGGAAATAGCACATGATTTAACTCATTAAAAAGAAGTAGAATTTATCTACGAAAGTAAATATGTGGCTAATATAAACAATAGCATGAACAAAGGAGTGGTGTATACAGAAGGCTTCCAGATCATTAGGTTCATGGCAGGAAGTGGTCATGGTTAAAGCCAGATTGAGGAGAGCCATGGAAAGCATTATAAATCACAATCAGAGGCTCTGGCTTGATGTACTGTAAGCCACAGAGATTATTTCAAAGGTTTTAGGGAATGAAGTCTTATGACCAGAATGTATTTAGAATAATATATTATGGAATAAATTCATTTTGAGAGAGGATTTAAAACTAAAAGCAAGGACATTAGGCAGAAGTAAATTTAAAATACTAGGTAAAATATTGGGGGATATAAATTAAAACAGTGCTGATAAGAAGGATGAGAAAGATGAAGAATCTAGAAGTGTTTAGGAACTTCATTAGGCTGAATTTTGTAACTGGTTTAGAGCAAATGGTTTGAAATAAGAAATAGTTTAGAAAAACTCAAATATTTCTGTCTGGAGTAAATGAATGAATGACATCATTATTAATTGTAAGTAAAAACAGAAAAGTCATCGGTTTTAAGGGAGTTTATGTTGAGGGGTGTGTTTTTGAGTATTTGATAGATATATCTAGTAACTAACTGGTTCTCCGAGTGTAAAGGATAATGGGTTGAATACTCATATAAAAAGAATTTACAGTGTTAATTAGGGCCTAGAAGGGGAGGTAATCGATGGAAGAATCTAAAAATAATGATTAGCCAGGGTTTCTGACTATACAAACTAGAAAAATCATATTGGTTGTCCTAAGCTAAAAAGAGCAGCAGAACTGAAGGGAGACTGAAGAGAAAATGGTCAGTAATCATGGGGAGTTTGGAGGCTAGGCAGAGAACCATGTGAATCTGCTCCTAGAAACACTATCCCTTGTCCTCATGCCCCACTCCCAAATATATGGCTGCCTTGGAATTTATGTAGCTGACAAGTTCTGTCAAAAGACATACCAAGGTACATTAAAATGTTCAAGTTTGTTTATACAAGTATAGATATGAATGTGCAGTCTAAACCAAAAGTGGTTGGGAGTGTTCTGCCCACAGGAGCTAAGGGGAAGTCTTTTATATGGCTGATGAGGAAGAAAAGCAAGAACACTGATTGGCTATGGCTTAAGTAGCAGCCCTATTTGGGAAAGTCTGCTGGGCTGTTTGTGATTGGTTGTTCTTATATTTCATTTTTTCAGATAGGACTACATTTATAGGAATTGACTCTGGCTTAGGTTTTGGCCTGCTTATGTAGGCTACCAAGGCATTAGAGTCATCTCTGTTTAACAACCTCCTTGTTTAATTAATTTAACAGTGCTAACAATCCATTTGATTTGGACTCATTCAGTCTGGTAGCAAAGTCTGAGCCATCAGAGTCAGCAGTCTAGGTCATTGGTCCACACCCCCATGGCCAGTTACCATGGAACTGTGGATAGACTTGGTCTTGCCAATCCTTACCTCTTTTACCAAGTGTCACAGAAGGATTTTACTTCAAGGGGCCAAAGCAGTGGGAAGAGGTGA
Organism: Ursus maritimus; assembly: GCF_017311325.1. Lineage (NCBI taxonomy): Eukaryota > Metazoa > Chordata > Mammalia > Carnivora > Ursidae > Ursus > Ursus maritimus. The sequence goes on from NW_024426552.1 coordinate 24,056,590, forward strand.
GGGAAGCAGGGCAGGAATTATTATTATTATTAATTATTATTATTATTATTATTTTAAGCAGAATGGTTAGATGGAAACAATAGTGAATTTTTGCATCGGAAGTAAAGAAAATTAAAATATTTCAAAGTGTGAGGGGAAACACACACACACACAAAGACACACAAACTCTCCATATGTGCACATGTTTCAGGAACATTAATGAACAAAGTGGACTTAAAGTTTTCAACTGAATTATCATTTGTTCTTTGTAGATTGTCATTTCATATTTCATATAACCAAGCCAATTTTGTTATCTTAACAAAAGAAACTTACCTTCAGCATTCTGACATCTTTTAAAACATACTTTAGGAATTTTTATCTGAAACTACCCATGAATGTATTTGATCATTATTTCCCTCCTGCTATTATAACAGACTTCAACTTTGATATGCAAAACCTTCAGCAGTTCCTTATTTTTTGTACATAAAGAAATGGATAATTAGTGAGTTAGTAAGGCTGATTAGCATTTTTTAAAAATCTGCCCATTTAGCTGCTAAATTTGTATCAGTTTCAACATAATGATGTTCATAATAAGATATGATTTTCTGGGAGTTATAAAATTTCAGAAAGCTGAAATTTAGCAGTCTCAGAATAAAAAATTTATCTGCTTATGATTTCATTTAAGTTTGCATATCATATTTAATTATTTTAATAACTCGTCTTGGCTTACTTTTCAAAGACCAATAATCCTACACATTTTGTGGTTAAAAAAAATTTAAATAAATAAATAAAATCCAAAGAACTAGACTTATACATTTTATAATAATACCAGATGTTCCATCTCTTTAGCAGCATGAAAAATGTGATGATATTTTGTCAGTCTGAAAATTATAAACTAAAGTCAAACTAAGATGTAAGATTGCTAATACTAAGAATACCATATCTTTTACTGTAATATTTTGCATCTTCACCTTCATTTTCAAATCCTTTCCTATTCTTCTTCCATTTCTATCATAGCTAATATTCCATTTTCTCTGCTCTTCTTCAGTTGTTTCCCCTCCTTCATCTTATTTAGAATAATTAATGGAAAACCTTAAATATGAACAAAATAATGTACCAAAATATATATTGAAAATGATTGGTTAGGGTCACCTGAGTGGCTCAGTCTGTCAACTCCAACTCTGGATTTAGGAGCAGGTCATGATCTCACAGTCCTGAGATGGAACCCTGTGTTGGGCTCTGTGCTGGGGGTGGAGACTAAGATTTTCTCTCTCTCCTTTCGTCCCTCCCCCCACTTTAAAAAACAAAACAAAATGAGATGATTGGGCTCTATTACAAAGCTGTAATCATCAAGACAGTATGGTACTGGCACAAAAACGGACACATAGATCAATGGAACAGAATAGAGAACCCAAAAATGGACCCTCAACTCTATGGTAAAATAATCTTCAACAAAGTGGGAAAGAACATTCAATGGAAAAAAGACAGTCTCTTCAACAAATGGTGTTGGGAAAATTGGACAGCCACCCACAGAATGAAACTGGACCATTTCCTTACACCATACACAGAAATAGACTCAAAATGAATGAAAGACCCAAATGTGAGACAGGACTCCAACAAAATCTTTAAGGAGAACACAGACAGCAACCTCTTAGATCTCAGCTGCAGCAACTTCTTGTTAGACACGTCTCCAAAGGCAAGGGAAACAAAGGCAAAAATGAACTATTAAGACTTCATCAAGATAAAAGCTTTTGCACATCAAAAGAAACAGTCAACAAAACCAAAGACAATGACAGAATAGGAGAAGATATTTGCAAATGAGATATATGCAAATGACATATCAGATAAATGGCTAGTATCCAAAATCAATGAAGAATTTATCAAACTCCACACCCAAGGAACAAATAATCCAATAAAGAAATGGACAGAAGATGTGAACAGACATTTCTCCAAAGAAGACACACAAATGGCCTATAGACACATGAAAAAGTGCTCAATATCACTTGGCATCAGGGAAATACAAATCAAAACCACAATGAGATACCACCTCACACCAATTAGAATGGCTAATATTAACAGGTCAGGAAACAACAGATGTTGGCGAGGATGCAGAGACTGGGGAACTCTCCTACACTGTTGGTGGGAATGAAATCTGGCGCAGCCACTCTGGAAAACAGTATGGAGGTTCCTCAAAAAGTTGAAAATAGAGCTACCCAATGACCCAACAATTCCACTACTGGATATTTACCCCAAAGATACAAATGTAGTGATCTGAAGGGGCACCTGCACCCCAATGTTTATAGCAGCAATCTCCACAACAGCCAAACTATGGAAAGAGACCATATGTCCTTCAACAGATGAATGGATAAAGAAGATATATATAGATATATATATATACACACACACACACACAATGGAATAATACACAGCCATCAAAAAAAATGAAATCTTTCCATTTGCAATGACGTGGATGGAACTAAAGGGTATTATGCTAAATGAAATAAGTCAATCAGAGAAAGGTAATTATCATATGATCTCACTGATAGGAGCAATTTAAGAAATAAGGGAGAGGATCATAGGGGAAGAGAGGAAAAAATGAAATAAGATGAAACCAGAGAGGAGACAAACCATAAGAGACTCTTAATCCCAGGAAACAAACTGATGATTGCTGGAGGGGAGCCGGGTGGGGGGATGGAGTAGCTGGGTGATGGACACTGGGGAGGGTATGTGTTGTGGTCAGCACTGGGTGTTGTGTAAGACTGATGAATCACAGACCTGTACCCCAGAAACAAATAATACATTATATGTTAATCAAAAGAAAAATAAAAGGAAATATTGACACAAATATCATATTGACACAACGTGATAAATAATAAATTTTAAAATTCTAAAAAAAAAAAAACCCAAGATGATTGGTTAAATTGTCTTTTAAGAGAGAAGGATCATGGAAGGTATTAAAAAAGATGAGGAAAATTATATATGAAAACAGAACATTGCAAATTACTGATCCTATAAAATCATTACAACACAGAAAATTTTAAAATACTGGATAAAATATTTTTATTTTTTATTTTTTTTTTTTTTAAGATTTTATTTATTTATGTGACAGAGAGACAGCCAGAGAGAGAGGGAACACAGCAGGCGAGTGAGAGAGGAAGAAACAGGCTCCCAGCAGAGGAGCCTGATGTGGGACTCGATCCCGGAACGCCGGGATTACGCCCTGAGCCGAAGGCAGACGCTTTAACGACTGCGCTACCCAGGCGCCCCGGATAAAATATTTTTAAAAAGAAGTGTTAAATGCATGGCTGACCTGATAAGATGAAAGGAAAATTATCAGGCCAGAATGAGAGAAGGGAAGGACTTCAGAGATGTAGGCAGGCACTGGAGCTCAAGACTGCCCTGAGGGTGTGGGCATTACCTAGTGATAAATGACTTTGTTTCAGTGGCCTACGGGAGAGAAAGGGTAGACAGGAGACAGAGCCTCAGGCCTTTGCATCAAGCTAAGACTCCAGAGTACTACAACTTCAGGGGAAAAAAAAAAGCCTCCATACAAAAGGAGATGGAAAAGAAACTTGTCTACTTGGACTGTTGCTATGAATGGAAAGAAGAAGAGGAAAAATAGAATTTATGATGACAATAAACCCCATAGGTCCATATAGAACTCAGTTAAAGTCACACTTGTTGTGTGTTCCAAAAGCTAATTAATTTTGAGTAAGCAACAATTTCAAGTGCCATAATCTGAAAACAAAGCATATCTTCAAAACATTGCTATCAATTAAATGGTTACTGGTGATATCTTGTTAGCATTACCAGTAAGTTTATAAAAAATTTCAGGCAGAATGCCCATCACCACTTTGACTTAATATGTATTTCAGGTCTTAGCCAGGATAGAGAAATCGAGGTGAATAAATACAGAAACAAAGGAAAATAAAGTAAAATAAAATAAATATTGTAGGGGCACCCCAGTCAGTGGACCTTGCGACTCTTGACTAGGGCTTGTGGATTCAAGCCCCACATTGGGTGTGATTACTTAAAAATAAAAAATCTTTTAAAAAAAGTAAACATTGTAAATTCTTAGAAAAGAATAAAGAGGAATTTTTGTGACTACAAATTACATAGAGACTAAATAAGACGTTAAAAGCATTAGGTGAATATGCACATTTTTTTTAAAACAATGGGGAGCACAGGAAGGAATGTTGACTATGACAAAATAATCTAAAGAATATAAATATAAGATAACAGAAATGTATGTTGCAAATATATGAGATATCCTCAATGAAGGGGGCCTGGGGGAAAAGAAAGGACTGACCTCAGGAACTTTGGGAAATTGGATTTTGAGTGGAAACTTTATCTAAATCCGCAAGGAACTGTGTATAACTGTTCTAAGTTGATTAATTTGTTTCACTTGGGAATCTGAGTAAAAATCCTGTAAGTGCTTTATGTGCACACTGAGGTCCAACCCATTAGTCAATGAATGATGACAAATGATGGAGACATGCTCAATGGACATAGAAGCCACATCTAAAGAGCTTCCAATGGCCAAAGCTGGAACAGGTTGAGCTGCAAAATAAATAGCATAGTACTGCATTACAACCCAAAGTATAAAATACCACTAAGTCTGATATGAATGAATAAATGAATTCTAATATAAATGAATGGATGGATGGATGGATGGATGGATGGATGGATGAACAAATGAATGAATAGCTGAGGGGTTAAGAGACATATCTTCCTTACAGAGTAATTTCAAATATTTTATATAAGTACTCCCTACTCCAGTATGTGGAGTATAGCCCATCTCTCCTTGAGTGTAGGCTGAACTTAGTGATTGCTTTTAAATAAGTAAGTGTGGAAGGGGGTGAAAATTAACTTTACAGATGAGACACCTGGCAAACCATATTTTCACCAGGTGCCCAAGGTTAACATCATCAGTGGTAACTAATGTTGATATATTCTCACTGATACGATGAAACAAGAAGGCACTTCATCTCTGTGTTATTCTTCTCCAAAACCCATAACCCCAAACTAATAATGAGAAAAACATTAGAAAATCCAAATTGAAAAACATCCTACAAAATACCTGACCAATACTCCTCAGAACTGTTAATATCATCAAAAACAAAACAAAACAAAAACCAAAAATGTCACAGACCAGAGAATTTTAAGTAGGCATGATAGCAAAATAAACTGCTGTATCCCAGATTTGATTCTGGAACAGAAAAAGGCATTAGTGGAAAAACTAGTGAAGTTCCAATAAAATATGGAGTTTGTTTGCTTAATATAATGTACAAACATTTATTTCTTAGTTGTGACAAATGTAGGATAGGTTATGATTTTAGCAAAAGGGAAGACTCTTGAGGGGTATGTATATCTTTGTAACTGTGAATATAAACTTATTTATAAAAAGTTTATTAAAAGTAGAAGTTTTAGGTTACATGCAAATTGTAAAATGCTACAAACTGGGACGGATAGTTGAACATTGCTAACCCATAGATCTTTAGTAGCCAAAACATACTTTTTAACCATAATAGAAATTAGATAAAGTAATAGAAAAGTAGGTAAAAGATACTGACAAACATTTTACAAGTAAAATATTCATATAAATCATTAAGATTTGTGTGAAGATGCTCAAATTTATTAGTTATCAGGAAAATAAAAATTAAAATCATAATTATTCATATTTTAGCCTTCAGCAGATTGATAATGTAGGAGTTGCGGGGTGCCTGGATGGCTCAGTTGTTAAGTGTCTGCCTTCAACTCAAGGTCCTGGGATCGATGCCCACATCTGGCTCCCTGCTTAGTGGGGAACTTGCTTTTCCCTCTCTCTCTACCTGCCACTTCCCCTGCTTGTGCTCTCTCTGTCAAATAAATAAAAAAATAAAATCTTAAAAACAAGTGTAGGAGTTGAATAATAACAAGGGTGATGATGATCTGGAGTGCCTAGAGACCATATTCTCCTTATGGAAGAGTTCATTGTAGAAATAATTTGGCAAACAATTCGGTATTTTAAGCAAAGTGGAAAATGTGCATATTTCCTCATACAGTAATTTCTTTCCTAGGTATTCAATGTTCATTATGGGTCATAATAAGATGTAGCATAGTAGAATTGTAAGCACAAAAATCTGTAAGTAACTGATTTTTCAAATGAGAGTAGAATAGATAAATTTTATTATTTATACAATGGAATACTGTACAGTGATTGAACTATGGCCACATACATAAACATGGGTGACTCTTACAACATAGTAGTGAACAATAAAAAGCAAGTTATATAAGGATTCACACAGGATAATCCTACGTATTTAATATGTAAAAACAAGCAAATAAGTCTGTTTGCAAAACTACAGTGGAAAAGATAATATTAAATAGGATATTTGGAACTATGGTTAGATCTGGGGGTTAAGCTTGGGATGTGATCATGGAGAGGTTTCAAAGATATCATTTATATTTTATATCTAAAACTAGGTGGTGATGTATAGTAATTTTTTTTCTGAAGTTCCCTACTTATTCTCTATGCTGTATATTTGTGGAAAGGATTGTAATTAACGCAGTGGGGCAAAGTAAAACTAGGTACATATGTGTTACACGTTAAAGATTCCAAATAATTCAGAAAGGTAAGGATTTCAAAGAAAATGTAAAAGTAATAAAAACGTAGTTATATTGTATATATTTACATTAAAGATCAAAAAATAGAAACAATGATTAGGAACTGCTTTCTCAAGAAAATAAGAGTCAGAGATCAATCTTTTCTTCAAATGTGGAAATGAGTTATCTACTGGCAGTGTCAGGAAATTTTACCTTTCATGGATGTAGTTAAATGGGAAACAGTCCCTCATAAGGTTCTTGCTTAAACTGAAAAAGAAAATCTTGAAAACATTTTGCAAAAAGAGGACATACTAAGAAGAAGTAATAGCAAGTATTTTAAAAGTGGTGAGTGCAGGAATAGCCGATTAAAAGTAGAAGTTTTGGGGGCCCAAAGAATTTTACATGGTTTACTAACCATCACAGGAATAATAATAATAATAATAATAATAATAATAATAATAATAATAATAATAATAATAATAATAATAATAATAATAATAATAAAAATAATAGATCTGTATGCTTCTGGTAACTTCCCTAAGATGAGTGGTACTTAAAATATATCAGAGAACTGGAATAAATCTGCCACCTTAGACTTAAAAAAAATAAATTGATTTGTTACAAATTATGTTATATGAGGAGACACTTGGAGATCAGCATGGACCAAGGCATGGAGAGTTTTAAATAATACCAAGTAGACCTTTTTCAAGGACAATGAGAAGCTTCTCTAAAAGTTTGAGGCATGGAATATCCTGAGTAGCTATGCATTTCACTGCTCTGTGTATAGTAAATTGAAGGGGAATTCACTATCCATATTCCAGGTAAGAAATTATGTTGTCCTGGAGTAAGATGGTGGCAGTAAGATACAGAAATATACAAACTCAGAAAATTAACTTGAGAGGACTTGGTAAATTGACTATCCCTAGTATGAGAAAATGAAGAGTCAGAAATTACACCCAGAATGCTAGTTTGTGCATCTTGGTTGATGAGTCACAAACTGAGTCAGATTGTGAATGCAGAGAGGTGACAGCCCATTTTTAATATGTGGAGTATGAGGTGCCTAATGAAACCTCTTCACAGAAATATCCAGAAAATAAACATCCAGAAATGGAGAGGAGAATGATTGAAAGCAGACAAATAAGTATGGACCTCATCAACCATGAATAAAGGAGTCATCAAAATGGATCTGATCACCCAGGAAGAGTGTGTAGAGTGAAAAGAAAAGAGGATAACACAGAGCCTGGAGACCAGCACTGAAGGTAAGGCAAAAGCAGCCTGAAGGAGGAATGAGAAAGGCCCAACTGTTCTCATGGTAATTTAAAAAGTTTAGAGTAAATCAAAGGGGAGGCAGTTTTAGATATTTCCAACAATTTAGCATGGTTCTGATAGTTCCATAAACTTTTCCAATGTGGAATTAATCCACCGTCTTGGAAGAAGGGGTCTCAGTGGAGTAATGGGACCTGAATGATTGAAAGGAGTTGAAAGTAAGTGGCAGATGGTGACAAGGTATATAATACTTTCATTCAAAATGAATGTCTTCAAGAGAAAAGGGAATTTTGTCCTACGTTGGAATGTATGTAAGCGAAGTTAGAGGATTCTTATCCAGAGGCCAGAACTCTAACAAAGTTTTTCTAGTCCTCAATATTTGTGAAATTTTGGTGAGAACAAGGACAATTTGTAATGGTTAATAAAAGTGGACTTCAATACTTTTTGTTGTTTGGTTAGGTTTTTAAATTTTTTTTAAAGATTTTATTTATTTATTTTGTGAGCGAGAGAGTGAGCACGAGCAGAAGCGGAGGTAGAAGGAGAGACAGAATCTCAAGCAGACTCCATGCTTAGCATGGAGCCCAACGCAAGGCTCAATCCCATGACCCTGAGATCATATGCTGAGCAGAAATCAAGAGTCAGCGGCTTAACCGACTAAGCCACCCAGGCACCCCCGGACTTCAAGGTTTTTATATCAATCATTTATTTTGCATCTCATTTTAACTTAAACAATTAGTTTGGAAGAAACAAATATACTTGAGGAAGTTCTGTTCATTATCACACTATAGCATGTGAGAGTATTAAAATGTGAGCACGTGAAAGAGCTATAAAATATACTTGTATATATGAATATTGTGTTTATTGAGTATTTTACAATTTAATAGGACTACACAATAATAATTTTGGTTATATTTAAAATTTTATGTATGCCTGGCTTGTCCCTTAGTAATACACTTTTTGGTAACACACTTTCTAATAGATTTATTTCATAAAGCCTTTTTGGATGGATTTTTATGTTCTTACTTTACCATGTGGTAGTTCATTTCAGCAAAAGTGACTTCACTTAAAACTGCACAGTATTTTATAGATTTAGAAAGTGCTCTATTAGACATGCTATGTAATTTTCAATAGATAAACATGGGGAAATATTTGAGTGGTGATGATGAAGTTCAGGTTATTTTCCATGTTTTATGCCCTGAGTACTCGCTTGCACAGTGGGGATTTCTCTGTGTTCATAAAGATTAATTTCTCAGCATACAGGCTGTAGGGCAGTGTTTTCTTCAACAAATCTACTCCTTTTTAAAAGTGAGCGATTCATCCCCAGGTGTATTTTAGTTCACCATGTGTGCATATGCCAATGAATGGCTGACATCATCAATAACCACAGAGAAAGACCCTGGGGAAAATGTTAAACATATTCACTTGAAGATATAAATAACAATAGCAAGCAAAGTACATTTGACCAATTCTTCACTCAAGAGGTGACTTGTATGTAGTTTATTAAGAAACAAATTATTGCCTTCAATGCTGTTCATCATCCAGCTGGTCCTGCATTTTAGATTTTCTAAGCAATATACAGCTCAATAGAGCTTATATTTACTTGGGCCTATGGAAAATTATGAAATAATAAAAGATAAAAATCTTTAAAAGTATAACTATTTTAAAAAGCGTTTTTCTTTTTACCTAATGAAAATATGTTCATTAAAGAATATTTAGTAAATGTTGCTCAGAAAGGAAGAAAATTAAATTATCTATGTTCTGTGTTCTCAACCAGAGATAAACACCAAAACAACTGATGATATTTTGTTGGATATGTGTCCAATTATTTCAACCTCATTATTTTAACATTTTTCTCTTGGATGTGTGTGATATATATCTATGTAAAATGTATATATGCCTTATAAAAATGTCATATAGGGGAGCATGGGTGGCTCAGTCAGTTAAGCATCTGCCTTCAGCTCAGGTCATGATCTCCCGGTCCTGGGATCAAGCCCCACATTGGGCTCTCTGCTCAGGAGGGAGCCTGCTTCTCCCTCTCCCTCTGCCCTTATGCCCTGCTCATGATCTCTCTCTCTCTCACAAATTAAAAAAAGAAAAATCTAAAAATGTCATGAAGAATGAACACTTTCGTGATCTGATTCATCACTATATTTAGTGTTTTTAAGAAAATAAAATATTTTTTACGGAAAATAAGTGGTAGCTAATATTACATTTTACTTGGTCTGGACTTAATAAAACCAAAAGGGAATCATGTGCACTTACATTGGTGAATGGCAAGCGCCATGGTTAAACTTTAAAAAAAGAAAATTTTTTTTATGTCCTTTGATTTTCAGTTACACATGTCAATTTGAATGAAATATCATTTTCCCTCAAATAATGTTAACATTTTATCAACCTCTGCATGGATATCTCCTTACTCTGATTAAATGATTCTGTCCTCATTCTGTATACACAGCAGGAGTGAAATTTTACTCTAGCTGCTTAATAGTAATGGCTTTTAAAATCCTCCATTCTTCAGTTACTAGCCAACCTGTAAGAACGTAGTCTTTTGTACCATAATACAGTATAACTAGGTTAGATCATTAACAAATATAATTCAAAACAGATTTAACAGAAGGGAGGGGAATGGATGGATAATTGCTTAAGCGCCTGGTTTTTTAAGGTCAAGGAAAACAAAGTCGCTTTCTAGACCAAAGTTTTAGTTGGAGATGCCATTGTACTATAATTTAAAAATTACTTCACGTTAAACCAATTTAATGATTCTCCTTACCCCCTATTCTGCTCACAAGCTCACACTCATCGTGGGGTTCTTTGTCTCTCCACCCTCCCACCCCTTAGATGTTTATCCACAAAGCATATACCTGAGCGGCATTTGGAATATATTTATACTAGAAAATTATTCCTTCTTTATCTAAAACTGAAATTTAGCTGTGCATCTTGCATTTTGCTGTCAACTCTCTACTTACAAAATGGGAGACTCTAAGAGATAGCTTCTTAAAGACATTATCATTTACAGTGAAATCAAAGTGTAAATTAGGAATAAAGGAAAGACAGGTAAAAAAGGCAAACATGTCTGCATAGATGGACTCGAATAGGAGTTTCCGTGACTGTAACGTGGTCTTTGTTACTGTAACATGAATTATGGAGAAAGAGAGTAGAAAAATGGCAAGAGATGAGTTAACATCTCAACAGAGAAATCATTTTCAGGAAGGAAGAGTGGTTGGATAGACAAACTTAGAGAAAGAGGAGAGATATAGAGGTAGAGATTCAATTTCCCAATGGTTGTATGACAACTGTAGTTTGCAAGCATGTGAGGGCCATTCTGTGTTAGGCCTCATAAAAATTTTGGATGTTTTTAATCTCCTTAGAGAATAAATAAAGGATAAGTGAGGTATGGAAATGTAAAAAATTTTGATTCTGCTTCTCAATTATGTGTATTAATGAAATTCTCCTCAAATTGACTCATGGGTGCTTTCAGTGGGCAAAGGCCCATGGATCTCCGATTATTCCTATGACTAGACCTCCAGTTGCAGTCCATGATACTTAAAAAAAACTATTGTGCCCTTTTATGTGACAAAATGAAATGTGTCTTCTTGTAAAAAACAGAGTATTTGTACATTGTGCAGGGACAAGATTAGGGCAAGATTATTTGCAGATTTCAAGTGTGTGGCAATATGTATTGTGTGAAAGAGAATACAGGAGCACCTGAGTGGCTCAGTCGGTCAAGCATCTGACTCCTGATTTCGGCTCAGGTCATGATCTGAGGGTCGTCAGATAGAGCCTGGCCTCCAGCTCCACACCACAGTGGGGAGTCTGCTTGAGATTCTCCCCCTCCCTCCCTCTCTCTTGCTCTCTCAAATAAATAAATAAATCTTAAAAAGAAAAAGGAAGAAGACAAATATATTATTGGTTTAGGATTATAAAAAAAGGACCCAAACTTTCCATACCATGGTGTGTATATGTGTGTGTGTGTGTGTGTGTGTGTGTGTTACATAAATGAGGGTATGGCAACATAATTGCTGTTTTTCATTGAAATGATTTTGTCAAACCTAGATTCTCTCATAGAATCTACATTGAATAGCGAATGTCATTTTTTTTTCTTAAGATTTTATTTATTTATTTGAGAGAGAGAGAGAGACAGATAGTAACTGAGAGCATGAGCAGGGAGGAGAGGGAGAAGCAGGCTTCCCGCTGAGCAGGGAGCCAGATGTGGGGCTCTATCCCAGGACACTGGGATCATGACCTGAGCAGAAGGCAGACACTCAACCGACTGAGCCACCCAGGCTCCCTACAAATGTCCTTTTTCAGAGAGCCTTCCAACTTAAAAAATTATACACACAGAAGGGCATTCTTTGTGGCATTATCAGATTTTCTTTTGAAATTATTGATACATTATTGTTTTCCTAACACAGTATTATATAGTTCCTATGTGAATCAGATTTTGACTTACATAAAAAAGCAGAAATATAAAATGGTAATAGCCTATATGCTTACTCGGTTTACACATTTCTTTATATTACATTTTATGGTAGCTTTTCCTGATCAGGGAAAGATAAAATCATTTTATAGTTTAGTTGTTTGCATTTTGTATTCTTTTAGGCACATTAACAATGGAAGTGCTTGAATCATAAGTATTGACTTCCTCCTTGTGTCAATATTTTATCTAAATAAGTACCTTTTCTGGCCAAGGAAAAGTATACTGTACTTGTTAAAATAAATCAGCAAAACTTATTAAGCTTTTATTTGTGGTGGAACCCTCTACATAATCAAGAAAGAACATCCAACATGAGGAAAACAAAATAAATGAAGTGATCAACTCTATTAAATATCCTGATTTCTAGTGATGGAATTTTATGAAATCGGAATTTCTATTCTTAATAGTTATTGATTAAATTAGGCAAATGGCATGAATTTTTTTTAAGGTTTTATTTATTTGAGAGAGAGGAGAGCAGGAGCAACTGGGGAGGGGAAGAGGGAGAAGCAGACTCCCCACTGAGCAGGGAGCCCCACGGGGGGCTTGATCCCAGGACCTTGAGATCATGACCTCAGCCCAAGGCAGATGCACAACCAACTGAGCCACTGAAGTGTCCCCAGGCAAGTGACATGAATCTTTTTTAGAAATTATAGGAAAAAAAAAAAAAACATGATTGACACTAAGTGGGAAGTGTTTGAATTTTAGGAGTGATAATTGTTCAGACCCTAAAATCTGTGACAACTTCCAAACAAATTGACAGATAAAATTTGGGAATCAGATGGGTAGAGATTAAATATCAGATCCATTACTAATGAAATAATGTAAAACATGTCTTAAATTTGAGGACTCTTGGACTTCAAAATGATCTGCTGCGATCCTCTCTTCAAATTTTACTCATTCTCTGAGTAACAGGAAAGTCTGGACCCCTGAAAGACCGCTGCATTGCATTCATGGTTGAGCTCTGAGCCAAGTTTTCTGCAAAGGATAATCTGCAATGGGCATGCAGGTCATGTTCAGTCCTCTCTCTCAGATAAAAGGGAAAGTTCTCTAAGAAGGAGTGAGCGGCAAGTAAGTGACTTGTGAACAGGAGATGGAAATGTTCTTTCCATATCTTTGCCTCCGGAGGAGTAGACCAGAATGGCATGCTCAACCTCTCCAAGAAAAAGAGGAAAAGTTTGCTGTGCACATCTGTAACTTTAGGGGCATCTAGAAGGCTCCCTGCTCCTCTAAAACACAGAGCATTTTACCTGAAGTTCCACAATTACCCCGTCACCTGTTTAACCATTCCCTCCATACTTCTTTCTCCTCTCAAGAATATAGAAGAGTAGCCACTAACGATATTTGTTAATCAAGGGATAAACTTTTCATTTTGGTACAGTGAAATTCTATGTTTCAAAGTATTTTGCTAATTTGAAGCTTAATTCATTTTATTTAAAAAGAAAACACTCTGCTACTTGCACGGACTTTAAATGCCAGACATTGTTCTCTCTCCATCTTGCTCCCTTCATTCATGGGCCATGTATTCTAATTCAAACCCAAAAGACTGAGTGGTGTAGAGGTCTCTTCAAAATCGTGTAAAATGTATTTTGATTAGCAAAATATCTACTTATAGTCTTTGATTCTGCTTGTTTCCCAAGCAGATTAGCTTCTGCCTAGCAGATACTCCTGGATTTGGACTTTAGTAAGAAAGAACATGCTGCCCATGGACACTTGGGCGGAAATACAGGGAGCCTGAAGTTTGGTTGAGTTACAAAATTCCAGGTGGTCTGGACTATAAAATAAAAAACTAAACAGTGAGCAATTTTGTAAATGTTCCTGTGAAATGTGTGTTCTTTAAGATGGCTCCTATTTTTCTAAGAAAGGCTTAGGGTTTCTGTCCCTAAAGGCATAGAAAGTTTTTCACAATTTTAAAGAAAAATACAACTAGGATTTCCATGCACTTTTATACTGCACAAATTGCATTCCTCTAAGCTTTCAGCCAAAAGGCATGTATTTCATTCCTTAGTGATAAATTTCTACTCCACTGCCTTCAGCTAATATTAGGGATGCTCTTTCTGAATTGGATACAGGGCTCAGCTATCAGAATCCCCAGATGCGCCAAACCCTTGAAAAATGGTGGGCACTTGGGAGGAGGTGGCGGCAACTGACTCGTTCTCTGACTGGCTAATTACTCCAGCTTCTCAATTCCTGAGACTGTCAGGCTTATTATAGTCTGCTTAACTTTTCTCTACACTCATCATCCACTGGAAATTTGCCATATTTTTAGGTGTTTTATTCCTGTCTTAGCTTTCTAGGAGTTATTGGTATTGTTTCTAATAACCATACAAAGTCCATTTCAGTTTGGATATTTGCAACCTCAGTTTATGAGTCAATGAGCATATCAAGGGCAGGATTTGAATGTAGCCAAACGGTTTCTTACCTACTATGTCTGTGAATAGTCTGTCTATGCTGAAGTATTTGTGTGGCTTTAATGAAAGTGAAGGCTTCATAAGCTAAACAAAAGTATGTTTGGTCAGAATAATAAACCAATAAAAATTCTCTGTGCAGTGCTTCTATTTTTCTCAAACATGATTAAGTACAGACACAACCAAGCTCAAGTAAACTATGGTACTAACATACTGTGATATCCCTAGTCTCTTCTTTCTATAATTTCTCCCCAAAATATGCTTCAGATGATCTCCTTTGTTTCCAAGAATAAAAATAAGAGTTTACTAATGATTGCTGAACTAAATTAAACAGAAAATGGACACTTTTTTTTCTTTTTTGCCAATATGTTTATTTTTTCCCTGCCTAGCATAAAATTTCGTCCTGCACTCTTCTCATGATTTTTTACCATCTTTTCCAAATCTTGATGGATCACTCTGGGGCATTCCCTCCACCACCCCCTTCCCACACTTACACACATCACACAAACCATTGTGAAAATCCTTTCTTGCCTCTCACACTACCACATCTTTGTTCTTCCCATTTCCCTGCACCAGTCTGGGTCTTGGTAAAAACACTTGGCACGTTCCAATAGTACAACTGAGAATAATTTAATAAAGCTTCCATTAAAAAGGAAAGGCAAAACAGCAGGAAATGGATAGGGAACCCCACTTGTCCCCAGGCTCCCACCATTGACTACAATCAGCTGGGGACAGTGAGGTTAATAACAACCAACACATTGTGACAAGTCAGAAAGACGCCACAGAAACAAACTTCTGGACCTTATTCTTCTCCTTCTATCTCCTTTGGCCAAAGCTGAAGGGAGGCCAGAGAGCAGGGACATAAACTGGTCCTCAGATTTTGATACTGGGCATAAGGCAGTGCAGATTTAGGGGAGAAGTGGTTAGGGAGAAGAAGAGAGAAAATAGAAAATATTCAGTTCAACGTCTCCCCTCTTCCCAAGGTTTTCTTTTCATCTATGTATTTCTAAGACTTTGGTATTCCCAAAGACTATCCCTGGCGATTTTCACCTCACTCTATTAGACACTTCATAGATGTTATCCTATTTTGGAATGATCTTTAGACTCATATCCTACTGATAAAATATGCCGTAAAAGCTGGCTTTACAAATATGCGTTATCATTTCCCTATAAATATTATCCTTCTCTTATAAGGTATAATTCTTTTGCTGCCATAAGAGCAGATATATAGAACTCTTCTCCTTAATATTTGATATCCAGGCAGTCATCAAGTTCCTTCCAAGCAATCAATCAATCATGGCTTAGCGCGTAAATATTTCTAAACTGTGTTTCCTCTTTTCTATCTCTACCGCTAAGGCACTGTCCATATGCGCTCATTTCCAGAAGGTTTATATGGTCAATAGTGTCATCTGGAGAGTGGTCAAAGATTCTGAGGATTGGCAGAGTCACTGGATTTGGTACCATGGAGAACTCTATGGATATATGAGAGATTACTTTTAACAAAGATGGGACCAATCTCTGGAAATTTATTAACAAATGGGTTATAAGTTGAAAGAACCAGCATGGCTGTAAGGTAATGGAGAGAGGGAGAAGCTCAGTTTGATGTGACAAAATGTTAGAGGGAAGTTTTATTGTTTTATTTATTGTTTTGAGGTGGCTTTTTTGGATAAAGGAAACATAAGTTTGGGGAAGGTTTATGATAAGCAGCAACAGTAGGAGAGCATTTTTGGGGAAAAAAAGCAATAAGTGATAAAAATAATAAATGATAATAAAAATTGCAGGATCCTGGCAAAGGATGTTAAGAAGGGGAGATGGGAAAATTAAAGTTAGTTTATATTTTTTTAAAATAAAAATACTGGGAATAAACAAAAATTTTAAGGTCAAAAAGAAGAAAACAAAATACATTGATGATCATTTGTACATTTGTATATTACTCCATGATGTAGATGAAACAATTTATTAGGCCATTCCTCGATATTTTATATTTGGACATACACTGTATTTGCATTTTTTTCTTTTTGGTTATTATGGAAAATGCAGCAATAAATATCCTTACACATAGAATCTCAAATAAAAGTGAATTTACTTTTGAAGGATCAAGTCATACAATATAATTACTCAGTAAAAATTTATATACGCTTTTCTAATTTTAATATTTTCTCTAAATCCTTTTCAAAAGTTTGAACCCATTCACATTATTCAACCTGTGTAACTGAATCTTTGTACCCTTTGACCAATATCTCCACATTTCTCCCAATCCCCAACCCCTGGCAACCATCACTTTAGTCTCTGATTTTATGAATTCAAATTTTTTAGGCTCTACATATAAGTGAGATCGTGCAGTATTTATCTGTATCTGGCTTACTTCATTGACTGTAATGACCTTTAGTTTCATCCAAACATAACTGATATGCCTTATCCATGTTGTCCCAAATAGCAGGATTTCCTTAATTTTTTAAAGCTGAAAAATATTTTATGTATATGTACCAAATCTGTATCCATTCCTCTGAGCACTCTTACTTTTCCCAGGAAGAGAAGTCACAGGCCAACGGAGTCTGGCTCAGAACTGAGCTGTGCAGCCTTAGGGGAGAAATGACAAAAATAAAGTAAAGCTGATCGTCTTACCCTCTTCAAAGCGTCCATCCTTGTTTGTTTGTCTTCCTTCAACACGCTTTTGGGACCTCTCCACTGAACTCATTGGTTCTCAGAAAGGTACTTTCATCTATGGGTGATTGTCAAAATCAGTAACTCTGTGAGAGGATGAGAGCTGGGAACTCCTATCCTGCCATCTTGCTGATGTCACTCCCTACTTAATTCAGAATGGGTACTTCAAAACATTTTATCTGCCTGCCCAATGTCACAGTACATCTTTCTATTGTTCTGAGCTTCTATCATGCTCTTTAGTAAAAGTTTTTAGGTTTCATATTTAGAATGTGTGCCTTTTCAAACATTTATTCCTAAATGTGTTATAGTTTTATCCTTATTGCAAAACGTGTATTTCTTCATTTTAATTTCTAAATCCTTGATAATATAAAGAGAAATATTAATGTTTATACTTTATCTTATTTATTTATTTATTTGAGAAAGAAACAGAGACCAGGTGGTGGTGAAGAAAGGGACAGAGGGAGAGAAAGAGAGAGAGAATCTCAAGGAGACTCCCTGTTGAGCGTGGAGCTCAAGGCGGGGCTCTAGCCCAGGACCTTGATATCATGACCTGAGCCAAAATCGAGAGTCAGCAGCCTAACCAACTGAGCCACCCAAGCATTCCTGTACTTTCTTATATTATGCTATCTTCTGGATTTTCTTATTAATGCAAATAATTAAAAACTATAATCACCTTAATATTTTAGGTGGGATATAAAATATATACATTTCAAGGGGAATGAATATGTATATCCAAATCGATTTTAGTTGATGCAATGTTGAATTTTTAGAGATGAGTGTAATTATTCATTAGGTTTTTATTTTTTATTATTTTTTATTTATCCATTGATATCATCCCCCAGCCTTCTTGACCTCAAGATTGTAATAATAAATATAAAACTTGATGTATTTTTTCTAATTTATTTTTAAGATCCAAACATAACTGATATGCTTTAGAGAGTATGCCAATTTTCAAAGAAATTTCAGTTACATATTGTCTTATTTCTTCAAAAGCCAAACTATTTGGCAAATGTAACTGTGCTTATTTTCCAGATAACAGAACAAAGTTTTGAAAAATTTGAAATATGTGTCCATGATCATTAAATGTTAGAACCTGGTTTTCAGTCCATCTCTGAATGTAAATCTAGTGAACTTTTTATGAAATCCTTTATTTCCAAGTTTATCTTAGTGGTAACATTTAGTAGCTCCAGTTGAAATATATTGCCTGAAAGAAGGGAATGTACTTTATACTATACTAATTAATTCATGATTTATTTCAGAAACAAAATGTTTATAGAATTTTAAAATAAAACTGGCAAGGAATTTTTTTAAAATCTTGATTTTTCATTAACACAAAAAAATTGTAGAGTATTACCTATAGGTTTCATTTTAATAATTTTTCTTTTTAAGTTAAGAATGTATTTTACAAGGGGGGAGGAAGTTGCTCTTGCTAGAAAAAGAATAATAGTGTATCTTGGTCTAAATGATGCCATAGATCAGAAAATTGTTTTACTGTCACCTAATGAAAATAACTATAAAAAAACTTGAGAAAAATATTTTCCATTTTAAAATAGCCCCAGGTATTTCCTAACTCAGTGAAAACATCTTAAGGACAAACTTATCTTAAATGAGTGCTAAGGTCTGTTTGTTTTTATTCATTTTTCTATTTGAAAGCTTAGTCTATCTATTATTTTCTCTGGAGTTTTATTTGATGGAATGTAAAATATTGATGGTATATAATGAACACACTAATGAAAAGCACTAAATTTAAGCACTTAGGAACTTTCAAAAGTGCAGCATCATGAAAAGTTTGTGGATTTTGTAGTCAGATAAATTTAGGTTTTAAACATGAACATGCCAGTTACTAGTTTGGCCGTCCTACATATATATAATTTAACGCTTCTAGGCTACCGTGACTCTGTTGAACTGAAATTAACTGCATGTAGTGCATTGATTCACTGGCTGGTAATAATCTTTGAATATTTTTTCACCTGATAAAGAAAAAGTTGAAAGTGCAAATCAGTGTATGATCAATTAGGATTAAAAATAAACACTACAAGGTGCCTGGCTGGCTCAGTCAGTAGAGCATGTGATGTGATCTCGGGGCTGTGATTCAAGCCCCACATTTGTTGTAGAGATTACTTTTAAAAAGACAGAGAAAAAAATAGCTAGAGGACTCCCCTCAAGAAAAATTTAAAAATAAGATAAAATAAACATTTTTTTTAAAAAAGCTGCAAATCCTTCCTAACACAAACCTTGATGAGTCAAATAACATTCATCTAGAAAAGCGTTTCTCAAACTCAGCACTATTGACATTTTTGGCAGATGATTATTTAGTGTGGGGGCTACTGTGTGAATGGGAGATGTATGGCTATATATATGGCCTTTACCTTCTAGATCTCCCAACCCCTTATGACAACCAAAATTGTCTCCAGACATTACCAATATCTTGGGGGGGAGGGTGGGAATCACACCCTTTGAGAACCATTAATGTGGAAAATAGAGTTTTGCCTTACTAAACAAGGACCTTGGAATGAGAAGCATGACATAACTCTGTTAAATCAGAGGTTTCTTACATAATTTATGCTATTATCTTCTGCTTACTGAAAGTGAAAGCCAATATGTCTTGTCTTATTTCCTGGCATTGCAAAAAAAAAAAAAATCTTATAAAGTTTCAAAGGAATTATTGATTTTTAAATCTTGCTTTCCTGAGTCTACATGTTTGAGAGTTGTGGCTAGCTATGAAGTGATACACTTTATAAAAAATAATGTTCTGAAAATTTTAGCAAGATTTTGTTTCAGAGTGAAAATTAGTGATTATCAGTGCTAATTTTTTAACACTGTGACTTGAAATACCTTTTTAAGGAAACAATAAATTATTAGCAATTTCACAAAACATTAATCGAAAAACCTAAATAAAGATGGTACTTATTTTAATTAAACTATTTGATTGTATTCATCATATATATATGTATATTTATGTATACATATTTTTAACAGTATGTATTTGAAAGACTCAGAATTGTTTTCCAAGTAAGAGTATGGGGATGTATATTAGTGCATTAGAGTGAACTATTGTTTTAAATGAAGACATTTGCATATCAACAATCACAAATCTTATTGGTTTTTTTAATTATACTTTTCCATAGAAATAAATCATATATATATATATATATATATATATATTTTTTTTTTTTTTTTAAAGTAGGGCTCATACCCAACACAGGGCTCGAATTCATGATCCTGAGATCAAGACCTGAGCTGAGATGGAGTTGGACGCTTAACTGACAAAGCCACCCAGGAGCCCTCATTGGATATATTTTTTATTGGATTGTGTGTTTTCCTTTGCTTCATGTTTTCTGCACAGAACCCTTTAAAGAGCCATATTTCTGCCCTTTTGCTGTTCTCTGTTATTCTTCCCCAGGGGACAAGATGTGACTTCCCTGGTGGTAGGAAGGAACTGAACCTGGGCAGGTCAACTCCTTCTCTCTCCATTTTTTGGTGATCTTCCTAGAGCAAGCATGGACTTTTCTTCCTGACACCATTAAATCTATAAAGTTGTGCAGTAAGCCCGTGATTATCCAACTCCACCAGTGACTGTCTAGATATGTATCTAGGTAAGAGGTGACACATTTGTAAGCAGATTGTTTATCCAGGAAAAAAGCCAAAATTTTTGTCTCCATTTGGTTGGCACCTATGTCTATCATTTGACTTTGAACATGAGTTACAGTAAACAGAGTGTTTTTTAATGGATTTCAAGTGATTCTGATAAAGTTTTTTATCCTAATAGGAGCTACTAGATGAGAAACACTCTGTTGCATTTTTTTTTCTTAATTTGAGGATAGAATACAGGATTATTTATCGGCAATAACTGAAAATAACATATTTTTAACAGTATGTATTTGAAGGACTCAGAATTGTTTTCCAAGTAAGAGTATGGAGATGTATATTAGTGCATTAGAGTGAACTATTGTTTTAAATCAAGACATTTGCATATCAACAATCACAAATCTTACTGTTTTTTTTAATTATACTTTTCCATAGAAATAAATCATCATTAATTGAAAGAAAAATATGGAAAATAGATATTTATAATTTCATCATCTTGGTCTATTCAAACAATACAAGTTTGAAATTCTTAGTATTATAAAGTTATTTTATGCAGTTTGTATTTAATTTTACTTAATGTTTCCTTTCTAATAAATATTAGCTGGGTCATTTTTGTAAATGGGATAATAATCACAGCAATACTGATAATAATAAAATCAACCAGATTTTATAATGTGCTCATCACAATTCCACTTACTGGGCCTCTATTTGCTCATTTAGTATTTGCACCAGTCCTACAAAGTAGGTATTATTATAATCCCTTAAAAAAAAATAGAGGCACTGAGAAAACGTTGATATTCTAAATCCAGAATTATAAAAATTGTGTCTTTTTTTAAAGATTTTATTTATTTACTTGACAGAGCTATAGAGAGCACAAGTAGACAGAGCAGCAGGCAGAGAGAGAGGGAGAAGCAGGCTCTCTGCCAAGCAGGAAGCCCCACATAGGAATCAATCCCAGGAATCTGAGCTGAAGGCAGACGCTTAATCAACTGAGCCACCCAGGCACCCCCAAAAATGTGTCTTTAATACCAAATTTAAGTATGTGTTGTCAAAACAAAATAACAATGTGCTTAATGGTCTAGTGACCACAGACACAATTGTAATATATATATATTCCTTTATTATAATTAAAAAGAAGCCTTATGGGGCACCTGGATGGCTCAGTTAGTAAGGGGCTGATTCTTGATTTCAGCTCAGGTCATGATCTCAGGGTCATGGAATCAAGCCCTGCATTGGGTTCCACACTGGGTGTAGAACTGGCTTAGGATTCTCTCCCTCCCTCTTCTTCTGCCCCTACCCTCCACCTCTCTCAATCTCTAAAAAACATAATAAAATAAAATAAAATAAAATAAAATAAAATAAAATAAAATAAAATAAAATAATAAAATAAATAAAATAAAATAAATAATTTTTTAAAAGGCTTTACTACAAAGAGCAGGGGACACTGCAGCCCTTTCAGTTGGTTGAGCAAGTTATTTGATTCAGGGTATCTTACCAAGGAGAGATTCAGAGAGACTCTATACTTTTAATTAGTTCAAAGTTACTTCTCTCATTTATATATTAAATGAAAGAGTTGAACTTGCTTGGGCCACCTTCAGACACACTTGGCTCAATGTACCCTTTCCACTTACATGACTACACCCTACTCTAGCTTAAAGAAAACCACTGGCATAAAGATTTAAGTCCTGTGATTATGAAGACTTCAATTCTTTGCATATATTTACAAGCAGTAACTAGTTAAAAATAGGAGATTTAAAATGTGTTTACAATGGTAAATGTACATATACGTTGAAACCAAAAAACTTTCTCAGTTAAAAAGCGCTGCAATCTAATGTAAAGCATACATGCTAGCTCTCTTTCCTCACACTATTAAATATATGTGAATATTAGTCCATTACCAATATAATTTGACCTTTACTCTTCTTCCTAAATAAAAAGTTATGAAAAGGTCCATTTTCATAACAACTAGCATATCATCAGGCTAAAATAGAGAACTGGATATGATATAAAATATGTATGATGTAAATATATATAAAAGTATGACATAAAATATATATATTACTATATTTTTTCACATGCATTATTAAAACAGTTTAAATTTATTTCTATACCATGCTGATGTTGAAATAAATGCAAATAGTCTTTTAAATTATTTCTAGTAAAGATCAATTTATCTAATTATTGACTTTTTTTCTCAAATTTGGGTACTTGAAGAAAGAGAAAACATCCTAAATAGAAAGCAAAATATGTCTTAATAACTAAAGAAAAAAAGATATTCTTCTTATATGAAGAATAAATTTGTTTGATTGAGCCAAGTTGATAATTACTTTATCATGAACCATCAGAATTGTGGTTGTATTTATCAGTAGACAAGTTTACTCTGATATCTATTCCTCAAACCTTATTTAACAAAGAAAGATTAGGGTTTAATAATAGAACTTACAAACTGTCTTCGTAATTAATGATATCAAAAACATGCAGCTGCTGTGTACTATACCATAAGCAAGTGTTATGCATTATTAAAAGTACTTTACATAATGTGTGTGTGTGTATGTATGTGTGTATTTAATTGAAAGCAATCATGTAAGTGAGGTATTACTCTATTATTCTCTGAAGACTAGGCAAATTAAATAATTCCCTAAGGTAAAAATGATAGGGAAATGACTGATTAATCTAAAGTCCAACCCGGCAACATGCAAAAGAATGAAACTGGGCCACTTTCTTACAATAAATTCAAAATGGGTTACAGATCTATATGTGAGACCTGAAACCATAAAAATCCTAGAAGAAAACATAAGCAGTAACTTCTTTGGCATCAGCCACAGCAACTTCTTTCTAGATATGTCTCCTGTGACAAGGGAAACAAAAGCAAAAATAAACTATTGGGACTACTTCAAAATAAAAACCTTCTGCACAGCACAAGAAACAATCAACAAAACTAAAAGACAATCTACTAAATGAGAGAACATATTTGCAAGTGACATATCTGATAAAGGATTAGTATCCAAAATATATAAAGAACTTATACAAGTCAACACAAGAAAACCCACAAATAATCCAATTAAAAATGAGAAGACAAGAACAGATATTTCTTCAAAGAAGACACATCAATGGCCAATAGACACATGAAAAGATGCACAACATCACTTATCATCAGGAAAATGCAAATCAAAACCAAAATGAGCTATCACCTCACACCTGTCAGAATGGCTAAACTCAAAAACATAAGAAACAACAAGTGTTGGTGAGGATGTGGAGAAATAGGAACTCTCTTACACTGCTGGTGGGAATGCAAACTGGTGCAGATACTGTGGAAGACAGTATGTAGGTTCCTCAAAAATAAAACTACCCTACAATCTAGCAATTGCATTACTAGGTATCTACTCAAAGAATACAAAAATACTAATTAAAAGGGATATATGTACCCTAATGTTTATAGCAGCATTATCTAGAACAGCCAAATTATGGAATCAGCCCAAGTGTCCATTGACTGATGAATAGAAGATGTGATACAAGTACACGCGTGCGTGCACACAGACACACATATACACACAATGGAATATTACTCAGCCATGAAAAAGAATGGAATCCTGCCATTCACAATGACATGGATGGAGCTAGAGAGTATTAAGCTAAGCAAAATAAGTCAGTCAGAGAAAGACAAATACCATATGATTTCATTCATATATGGACTTTAAGAAACCAAACAAAGGGGAAAAAATAGAGGGAGAGGCAAACCAGGAGACTCTTAACTCTAGAGAAGAAACTGATGGTTACCGGGGGGGAGGTTGGTGTGGGAACGGGGAAATAGGTGATGGGAATTAGGAGTGCATTTTGTTGTGATGAGCACCAGGTGTTGTATGGAAGCTTTGAATCACTATATTGTAAACCTGAAACTAGCATAACACTGCATGTTGGCTAATTGGAATTTAAAAAAAAAACCTTGAAAAATAAAAATAAGTAAAGTCCAACCTATTAGACTCTGTAGCATATCTGTATTTAAAGTTACTCACTGAACTTCATATGCATTTCTCAACTAAATTATGTTATCATTAACCTGTGAAAACAAGCCAATTCAGGATGGACTTCTCAAATTGTGCTTAATTTTGAAACAGCACTTCTTGGATGCATGTGGATGGTATTGAATCTCTCCCTTAATTCTGTTCTTCTTCAGTTTGTTTTCCACCCCCCCCATTTGAGTTCATTAATTCTGATGCACTAACCAGAGCCATGTAGGAAATGAGGAGAGGGCAAGCATATACAGAGTTCTGCTGACAGTCTGAAAATTCAGGAATAAAGATCTAGAAATTTGGGAGTCAAACCCTCATTTGTGTAAAACATATTTTTTGTGTGTTCTGTCTTACTAAGTAGTATAGGAAGGAAGTGATACATAATTTTAAAAACTTTGAACCTCTTTTCAAGAGCTAGTTCTGCCCTGGGCTTTTATATATAAGGAGACTCAAGAGTCCTTTCATGCTGAGCTAGAATGGACTGACTCCCACAGAGCTGCAAAGAGCCAGCATTCACAAGAAAAATGATGCGACTCCGTGGAAAAGAAGTTTCACCATATTTCTGTCTTGCAATAGAATTCTCTCTTCTTTACAGTAGTTATTTTTAATAGGTATGACTCCTGGGCCTCAAAATCAGATGTGCAAGAAATATCATCTGTCTTTATCATCTAAAATTTGGCAGCTCTATCCTGCTGGAATCACAGAAAATTTGGGGGAACTCCCTCCCCAACCTATGATTGTAAGCAGTGGTGTTATTTACAAAGCTCCAAGGTGTTTGAAGAGATGGCTCTCTTGTCATCTGTCATCTAATTGCATAATGACAACTGATTTTCTGCCTTTGTACAATATTTTTAATGCTGCCAGCTTTATCCAGCTTCTGGGCCATATACAGGAATGTGAAAATTTCTAGATTCTGGCTATGATTCTGCTTCCAACTGAATCACATACCTCTCTTTTTCAGAGCACTTGTCATCTTTCTTGGGAGCTTCCAGGAAGCAGGAGTACTCCTGTAAAAATGTAAGTAGAGGCCTCTCCCTCCTTGCCCAATCTAGTGTGCCATCTATGTAACATATGTGAAATCTCTATAATGAGAAATAGGAAAACACATAAAAAAGTACCCATGGATATCTAAAACATTATCCAGGAACATTTGCTATGTAGTAAATCCACCATAACAATTTTATTTTCCTTTCAGATATATTTTTCAAGGTGGTTGGACCAATATTTCTTTGCTAAGTGAAACTTTCCCTAAAGTGAGCAGTTACCTGGGTTCACACCTGTTTTTTGTTGTGGTTGTGGTGGTAGGTTTTGTTTTTGTCTCTTGTGGGGTTTTTTGGGCACACCTGAGTTTGTGACAGAGATTAGTACTTGCTGCAGACTGATTGTGAAACAAGAACGATAAAAATTGGTGAAGGTGATTAGTGTTGATGTAACACCCAAACACTAACAACCAAATTGATGTTTGGGAAGTGTTATGGACTGAATGTTTGTATCAGTCCCAAACTCATTTGTTGAAATCGAATCCCTAGTATGATGGTATTTGGAAGTGGGGACTTTGGGAGATAATTATTCAGGAGGGTGGAGTCCTCATAAATGGAATTAGTGGCCTTATCAAACAGACTGGAGAGATATCGCTCCCTCTTTCTGCTGAGGACACAAGGAAAAGTTGGCTCTTTGTAACCTAGAAGAGTTCTCTCACCGGAACCCAACCATGTTGCCACCCTGATCTCAGACTTCCAGCCTTCAGAACCATGAGAAAGAAAATTCTTTGTTTAAAGGCCACCAAATCTATGGTACTGCTATAGCCTCCAAACAGACTAAGACAGAGAGCGTACATTTTACTAGATCATAAAATGGATAGGTAGAAAGGAAAAGTCTGCACAATTATCAACTTTCTTTAGGATACCAGTCATATATTATGAAAACAATAATAATCATAGATTATGTAATTCAAAATTTTAAAATTTCATCAAGTAAATTTTCAGATTTATGTTGATTATTTTTGAGTACTTCAAACCTCAAGGTGGAAAAAGCATTGAACCACATATTGACTTTTAGGTATGCCTGGGGTAATACCTTCTACTTTGCCAACCAGAGTATAAACTTTCGAGAAACAAATAATTGAAAAAAATCTGCTCATAGGCATGTCTGTTCCCCTTTTTTTGTGAGCCATCTGTGTTATCTGGAATGAATTTAGCTCACTCCTTTTTTAGGATTTGGGACTTTGCCTTGATAAACTTGCAGGAATTTTTCTGGAGGGAGCATCTATAGCGAATCATATCTACGGACTGAAAAAAGGCAGCCACCTTTATTTTGGCTATTTGAAATTTTGTCATGTGAGGTTATAAAGTGCCATGAAAGAAAGGGCACGATTTCAGAGGTGGAAGCATTAAAGGGAACGGTAGGATAAAAGAGTATAAACACATAATGGTTAAGACCAGATTTACTTATTCAACAAATTTAATTTTCTTTTTTTTTTAAGATTTTATTTATTTGACAGAGAGACAGCCAGAGAGGGAACACAAGCAGGGGGAGTGGGAGAGGAAGAAGCAGGCTCCTAGAGGAGAAGCCTGATGTGGGGCTCGATCCCAGAATGCTTGGATCACGCCCTGAGCCAAAGGCAGACGCTTAAAGACTGCGCCACCCAGGCGCCCCAACAAATTTAATTTTCTAAGGAAAGCAATCTTATAAAAAAAAAAAAAAGTAGCAAAATCATTCCTAAGAAGTAGGATAATAAATGAAATAGGAATTCAAATAAAAACAAATTCTTGAAATTTCAAATGGTTTCTGACAACCTAGATCGCAAACTTATTTCCATTTTGAAAAAATAGCTTCTTAAAATATTATGCCAGTCATATCACATTGCCTAAAATGTAAATAAAATGCATTCATAGATGTAAAGTTTAAATACACAGATGTTCAACAACATATGTGAGTTCTGAAACCTCC
Organism: Ursus maritimus; assembly: GCF_017311325.1. Classification (NCBI taxonomy): domain Eukaryota; kingdom Metazoa; phylum Chordata; class Mammalia; order Carnivora; family Ursidae; genus Ursus; species Ursus maritimus. The sequence continues at coordinate 24,084,510 of NW_024426552.1, forward strand.
TGATGGGCTAAATAAATTACATAAATTAGTACTGTTAATTACTCTCCAAAGGGCAATGTCAAAATGATAGATGGATAATTCTGATTATTGAATGTTCTCTGTCAAGCTTAGAAAATGAGTGAGATCAATACAACCAGAGCAGTATTTTGATATACCCGATATTTTCAATATTTTTTTGGTCCTTTCCTTCTCTATTAGTTTCCTTATTATGATGATCAGTAAAATAAATAACAACCATATCTTTTGGTTTGTATGCTAGATTTTGGAATAATCTTCATAAAAAAGAAATGAAAAAGTAATAACATTCTTAATTAGCATCATATTTATTCTACTAAGGTTATCCACAGCCTTTTGTTTCTAGCCATTCAATTTGTTGTCTTTTAATTATAGGAAATCACAAACAAAGTATTTGAACATAACAATATATCGAAAACCTTGCTTCTTACCTACTTACCAGGGAACATTTCAATCAGTATTTCCTATATGCTGTGCTTATCTTTTTATGGAAGACAAATTATAATTTCACTATTGAACAAAATCATGATACTAATTAATTTATAATAAGTAAAATAAGAAGTTGTCAGGTCCTTACCTGGTTGGGGGAGGATGGAGTACCCTAATTGCCTGCAAAGGAAGCAAGAATCAACACCTCTCACTCATGGCTGTCCTATAAATCTAGGTCTTTTAAACTAAGAAAGTAGACTCCAGAAGTTTAAAGCCACATGCAACATATCACAGAGAGAGTAATTCAATCCAGAAGATATAATGGCAAATATGAGTGGTCTATCTAGATGAAAAATCAATTCCAAATAATTTGCCCATCATAGAATAAGCAAAAGATAAGATGGCAACATTCTATGAGCTATTTTTGAGCTAGTAATAGGAATTCTCTTTATATTAAGTAGAATTCTCTTTATATTAAATTATCTTTATATTAAATTCCTGATATTTTATTTTGGGGAACAGGCGTGTTATGGTATATTGTACTGGATGGTTAAGGAAACTTGAGTAGAATAGATAGGCTTTTACTAAAAGATATGAGAAGGAAAAACTCCTGTTTTTCTTCTCTACTCTCATTCTACTCACAGAATATCTTACTTCTGATAGTGTGATGTCTGTTTTTTGTTTTTTCTCACACCAAGCAATTCTTTGACTCCAGCTGAGTATCCTACAATTCAATTCAGTTCTGATACTATCTACGTGGACTTACCATTAGATTCCATCAGTTAAGTATCATGCCCTCCCCAACACACACAGACACAGACACACACACACTTCCAGATGTCGGTCTTGTGATTGCAATTGCCCGGGTTGGTTTTTACCTGTGCCTCTGACAATCAGATATAAATTAGAGGTCCCCAGGACCTCTTCATTGGGTTCATTCATAGAGTTCTTCATTGGTTCTTCATTCATAGACCTCTTCATTGGTTCTTCATAGAGTTTCTCACAGAACTCAGGAAAACAGTTTACTTACTGGGTGACCAGTTATTATAAAAAGATATAACTCAGGAGGAGCTGGATGGAAGAGATACAGAGGGTAAGGTGTAGGGGGCAGTCTCAGAGCTCCCATGCCCTCCACAGGTGATCCACCATCCCCGGACCTCCAAGGATTGACCGACCACAAAGATCTCTGAACATCCAAGGGCTTTCATGGAGGCTTCATTATATAGGCATATTTGGTTATTTTATTGGCCACTACTGATGAAGTCAATCTGCAGTTCATTTCCCCTGCCTGGAGGTCAGAGGGTATGGGCGAGGCTGAAAGTTCTAACCCTGTAATCATAGGGATTGCTCCTCTGGTACAAAGCCCCCTCATCCTTAGAGACTTTACAACAGTCACTGCATTAACAGAAACTCAGGAGTGGTTGAAAAAGACCTTAAGAATTAACAAAAAAACACCTATATCTTTCTTATCACTTAGGAAATTCCAAGGGTTTGGGGAGCTCTGTGTCATGAACTGGGACAGAGATGTCAGAGATAGGAGAATGAAGAAAGCAAGGAAAGAAAAGAGATAGAGAGTATTAAGAGGACTGGCTGGAGAGAAAAACTATAGTAAAGCTAACAATTTCATCATATATTATTAGTATGTGCATGGGAGAAGAAAGAATAGACAAGAATACTTTAAAAAGTGAAAGAACACTCTATCATTACTGTAATTTTCATTTAACTCTTTTAATAAATATCCATTCATTCATTTAATTCATGTTTATTGGCCATCTATTATTAACTCCCCACACTCCACTGATCTTAATATTCTGGGGGATAAAAATAACTTTAAAATAATTCTTGCCCCCTAGGAGCATATGCTTTTATTAACTTACACTCTAAACAATCAGCATATGTGCTCAGTTGTTAATCACTCATTTCCCTTGAGTAATTACTCATTTCCACTTTCCTATTTAATTGGTTTAAGTCATACAGCATTTGTTTCCTTGTAGCCATTTAAAAACTACACAGAGTTGTACCAAATTAGGCCATGTCTCATGACACTAATGTGACAATTTTTATATACCTCTGACTTGGTATGTGATTGTTCTCACCCAACATATTGGTTCTAAGTTAACATCAACTCTATTTATGTTTATTTCCTGGAAATTGTGGGGTTTTCTTTTGCTTCACAATGAACTAAATTTTGAAGGTCCTTCCTTCCTTCCTCCCTTCCTTCCTTCCTTCCTTCCTTCCTTCCTTCCTTCCTTCCTTCTTTCAATTTTTTTGAAGTCTTATTCCATTTAATTAGTTCATAAAATTAACATAGATTTACAATCATAAAAGGAATCACAGAAATGGTTTAAGTCAATAAACAGATGCAGTCTATTGATTAACAGTTTATTTAGATAATGACAAATATGGTTCTAATTTGGAATAGTTTTAACACAAAATGTTAGATTTAAAAGATCAGTATCATTAAAGAGAAGGGTTTTTTTTTTAATTTCCTTTTGAAAACTGATGATTGTTAATATTATGCTGAACTTCAAATATACAATACTCTGCTGAAACTCTGTTCTCTCTTCCTCACATACACACACACACACACACACACACACACACACACACACATTCTAAAACATACACGCACACACATACCTCTCCTATAGCCTTCAGGAAATTCTACTCCATTCTCTGAGTACTGAGAAGTAAATGATTTATGAACTCACTTTTTGAGGAGTGTATTTTTTCTTTGGGCACCTACTATGATGGAAAATATTTCAAGATGCTATTTTTTTTAGAGTTAAGGTCCAAGATTGCCGACAAAATATAAGAGATTTTAAAGTCATTTTTAGAAGTATTAGGCTCAACTCCTTCCATATAAAATTACAATATGATGAATCCATTTGACTATTTGAAAGCATATTTCCACTAAATATTATATGCTTCTTTAGAGACATAGAAACATTCGTTTGCCCTATTTGATCTTTTGGAGAATATTCTCTATGACCCAATTGATTTCTCAAGATCCTTTCTTTTTTAGAAGGAATATGTCGGCTCTCAAGTGTCTAGTAGTTCTTTTTATCTGATCTGGGCTCTTTAAAACCCACAAGCCTGTTTGGGTTATCAGATCTACTTTAAAATGCTGCCATTCATCTGTTCAATTTAATGCTTGCTCAGGAGGGAGCTGCTGTATTGACTAAGGGCTATGCCACAATGCAGTTTGGAAAATGAGAAAAGAAAGAAAAGCAGGCCCAAGCTAAGTATACCATTAACTCTGCCTAAGACTGCAATACATCAATAAAGCATTAGACGTAATCATGTTTTATATAGTTAGTCAACCACAGAAAAGAATAATCAGAGATATTTATTCAGAAAGGAACAAGAACACTGTTTAGTCTTTTAAGCATTTACTATTCTTTTCTCCCTTGAAAATGATGTGTAGTGATTAGTTTTCATCTGTACAGGCATTTTCTTTCTTAAAAATTAAAACATGTCCTATCACAAAGAATAGAAATTAAGAAGAAAGATGTAGCTTTTGCCTTGTACAACGCTTAAAGAACGGTTATTAAACAGAAAATATATAGACTAGGGCCATTCTTACTGGCAGATAACATTTTTGTGTTATATATTGATTGAAGAAGAATGAAAATGCTGTTGCTTTTCAATACTCTATTGAATGGACCTACTTTGTACTCATTAATAACTAGTTAAGTCTCAGGGCATTACAACTTGCTTTTAATTTACAGTCAGCTTAGTAAACTACTAGATGCCTCTTCTCTTTGTATTAGAAAGTCATTTAACTTACTTAAAAGGAGAGTTACCTAAATTAAGAAAAAAAAAAAAAAAGGAATGACAAAGAAAAGAAGGAGGAAGGAAGGAAGCCTGACTATGGTTTATGCCTGTAAGACATGCAATTGGGTAGAAAGATCATGGCATCTTTCTCTCAGCTCTGAATGATTTCTCTACTGTTCATTGGGAAAACAATTTGAGATAAGCCATTTTCTTTTGTACCACATTGTCTTATAGTGGGAATTTGCAGAAATAATACTTACATCAACAGATCGTTGCAAAGAGCAAAAGAAATCATTACAATTATATATATAATTGTATATAATTATATATATATTCTATAAAGCAAAATTGCTGTGCAGCGATTCTAAACCCCTGCTTCCAGAAAATGCAGGTATCCTGTGAGCCAAGGTGAGTTGCTACTTTTCACTAAAGTAGCTTTAGGGTAATATTTCCCCAATTCTCAGAAATAATCAGTCAATAAAATGTTCTCCATTTTCAGCTTTTTAAGTCATTTGTTTTTTCTTACACAGTTGGTAATTGCCACCTCTACACAATCCAAATAAATGACCAAAAATTAATAGGATGCTTTGAAATTGACAGACTTAGAACACACTGCAAACCCTCTTTCCTCTTTCAAATAAATAGAAACTGCAGAAACAACACAGGAAACAGTTTAATACATAACTGACTTCTTACTAATACGGATTGAGCTGTTACAGGAATCTTCCACCTGCTTCAGGCACATGCACGTGTGTACACACACACATGTGCATAGCTTTTAATACAAAGTTAAACTTGTAAGTAACAAAGGGAACATCTCAATGCGAGAAACAAAGAATGAATTCAAAATGATAAAAATCAGGTAGGACTGAAGTCTAAGGACTCATAAGGGAGGCACAGACACATGTACAAGTTTATGATTAAAACCCGGAGTATGCAGATTAAAGTCTACTGGGAAGAGCTTATTTTCTAGTACTTGGACTAATAGAACAAAGCTACCCCAAATAGCAAGGAGTCATTAGGGAATAGGAAAGACCTCGTCAGATAAGTTTAGGAAAACAGCAAGTATATTTGTTATAAATCCTCCAAAGTGGTGAAGTCAGGAAAAAAGAATGAGAAAGCACCTCTATCTATGAGTTGCCCATGTTTGTGAGGCCTGAATTGATGATGCCCAGGTGGTACTGGAATTGTAATGCATAGGAATTTGTAATTATGATGCAATTTAGTGGCTCAGATTTGTTTATTTTTTGCTGCATATTTAGTTAATTACGCACCACAATTTCTTAAGGAAAGGTCCTTTCTAAACAGAATGCAAATACTCCTATTACAATAGATTAAATTTCTTTTTTTCTCATTTATACTGAAAACTTTTCCTGAGGTCTTAACTCTCTTCGACTTTTTGCTTATTTAATTCTATTCTATTCTCATGTTCCTCTACTTGTGAATGCTACAGTGCTGTATTCTCCTACGGAACCATAATACAACTATCAAAACCCAGAGCTTGATACAGATACATTACCACTATAGGAATCTCAAATCCCATTCAAGTTTTGACAATTGTCCCAAGAACATCTCTTATAGGCCAAAGGACCCAGTAGTAAATCATGCCTTGAACAGTCTGGAACAACATCTCAAACTTAATTTAACTTTCATGGCCTTGATCCTTTGAAGTTTACAGCTGGATATGTTGAAGAATATGCTTTAATTTGAGTTGTCTCATGTTTTCACATAGCTAGATTCAGGTTATGTATCTTCAGCAGAAATATGGTGATGCTGTATTTTTCTCTTTGTTTTCTATTATATTACATACTGTTGTTCCCCTCACCCCCCATTGCCAATAATGTTCAATGAGATAGTTGATGAAGGTGATGTGTGTTAGGCTGCTTCCTGGTTAGACTCTAATATCCATGCTAGGCAGCATCCTTCATTCTGCTCAGATTTTGAAAACCTGCCTGGGGGTTTCCAGCTATGTATACCCATGTACTCTCTGCTTGGGCTCCGATACCCTGTTCAGGCTCTCCGGTATCTCCCATCCTCACCCTGCTTAGTTTCTCAATTTGCATACTAGGCTACCATCTGAATTTAATGTCTTCTTCACCCTGCAGGATTTTGATAGCCCACAAAGAGCTTTCCCTCGCTATCCCTTTTCATCTTGTTTTGTCTGTGACATCCCATGACAGATGCCAGTCATCATTTGATGCCGTCTCCATAGCACTCAGTCTCTGAAAGCCCATACCAGACAAATTCTTCCCATGGAATCCCTCCTGTCTATGCTCCTTCTCCAACATTCCATGCAGGATGCCTTTCCTTAAAGACACCCCCCCATACTCTGCTATACCTAAACGCTGTAGAACTGAATTGACCAGGAAAATAAAAGGAAAAGAAAGAAGAGCTGGATTGTATCTTTATACAATATTAGAGTCTCTCTTGCTTTAATCGTTACGTTTAACATATTTACATCCATCCGAATTACAGGTATATCTGGAATTGTTTCTATCATGTCATTTTGCTTTCTTTGAATTTACTATTATTTTTCATTATTATTTTGTCCCCTACTATCTTCATGTTTTACTAATCAATTTGTTTGCTTTTTCCCAAAGTTCTATGAGTTGGAAACCTCATATATAATGTTATATTATTATAATTAAAAGTAGTTGAGATAAAATTCAGTGAAACAAATAGATTTTAAGATTGTAATCTAAGGGTGCCTGGGTGGCTCATTTGGTTAGGTCATGATCCCAAGATCTTGGGATTGAGCCCCCATTGAACTCTCTGCTCAGCAAGGAGCCTGCTTCTCCCGCTCCCTCTGCCATTCCTCCTGCTTGTGCTCTCTTTCTCTCTCAAATAAGTAAATAAAATCTCTCTTTTTAAAAAAAGATTGTAATCTAACGAGTTTAATAAATAGATAAAACATGTCATCAAAATTAGGATTAAGATACAGAATATTCCAATCATCCACTGACTTCCCTTGCGTTCTCTTTCAGTCAATTCCACCATCCATAGGCAACCACTGCTCAGATTTGCAGCGCCATAAAATAATTTTGCCTTTGAACTTAATCTAAATTGGAATCAACAGCATGGGCTGACTCCTTTCTCTGGGGTAGTTTTGTAGATCATGCCGACCACAAGTTACATGGTCTTTTTATTCCCAACATACAGTGGAACAACAACAACAAAAAAAACCCAGAAGTGCAATAAATATTCCTATTTAAAAAGAGGAAGAATGGAAAGCATAGCGATCATTGGTCCATAGTACTATTAAAAGCTTTCTGGGAAAATATCCGTCATTTATCTCCCCTATTCTAGTGGTTCTTAGCTGGGAATGATGTGCTCCCAGGGGATTTATGACAGTGACTAGAGGTATTCTTAGTTGTCAAAAATCAGGGGTGTGTGCTACAGATACATAGTATATAGAGGACAGAGATGCGGATAAACATCCTACAGTGAACAGAACAGTTGCCCTCAACAAAAAAGTTATCAATCCCAGAATATCAATAGTGTTAAGAGTAAGAAACTCTTTGCCCCATTCTAAGGGTTAGGATGATTCTTACTAAGCCTATGTTCTCCTTTCTGAGAGTGACCCCCTGTCCAATGGTCTCCTGGGCTCTTGGTTCCGTCCCTAGTGTATATTTTCATTTCTCTCATTGTCTGGCCATTTCTGAAGAGGGCTTTGGAAATTATACCCTTCTTGGTAGACAAACAAATTTCTCAGACTACTTCTTAATGTGAAGGGGGGAGCTAGAGGTCCTTTTATATATTGAATATTACGGCTAATTTGGATACTTTTATATTAAGTCCGATCACTTCCGTGTGCCAAAAGTCAAACTCACAACACCTATATTCTTTAATATGTGAAAGCTGTAATATGCTATCCTAATTGGCAGTATAGTGACAATATAAATATCTTTTGAATAAAACAAAAATGTTTTGAAAGGAATCTCACACACACACTATAGATAGATGATGATAGATAGATAGATAGATAGATAGATGATAGATAGATTAACAGTACCCTTCTAAATAATGTTAATATCTTAAAATGGCCAAACAGAATCCATTATAGTTTTAAAACTTGTAAATCTTTAATTTAAAAATAATTATAAGATGTAGTCATCTGTCCGGGTTAAAAGAGACTAGAAAATGCTCAAACTGCATGTTATCATCTTATAGTAGGAATGGAGTCAATACTTACGTAGGTGGACTTTACCTCATCTGACAGGGAAAGATAGTAGAGGCTATTGATTAGGAGAAGAGCTTGGGGGAGTGACATTTACAGTACAAAGGATTAAGTTTAATGAGCAGCCTTACTACTTATCAATAGAAGGCTTAACCTTATCCCCACATTAGTTAGGCATTATTGTGCAAAATAATTTAAAGTAGATTAAATGATTTTATTGACTACCCATAAATGTCTGGAAGAAGATAAACAACAGTTTCCTCCTGATACAAAATTGTTTTCGGAGTCCTGAACACATTTCTTTCTCTGTGTTTTTACCTTTCACACACCATAAGGTTGAAAAAAAAAAGAAACTTTGTTGTTAAATTATAACTGACTTTTAATTTTAGGATAAAATATTTCCTGAATTATATATTCTTTCCTTAGATATTATCTTAAAATTTGTTCCACAAGGAGTTCATAATATAGTTTTTAAACTTGGAATGATAAATACATTTCAGAAAAAACACTTAGGATACTGAAATATAAAAAGAAAATAAGATACCTAGGAAGGTACTTTTCCTCTATTACCATATTAATTGAAAAGAATTCAAATAGACTCTTTCTGGTCACATGAAATCTCAGAGTAAAGAAAATTGGTAAAGTTTATGTCTTTCCTCCAATTACTACTAAAGTCATTTAAAAATAGGATGGGTATGGGGTGCCTGGGTGGCTCAGTCGGTTAAGCATCTGCCTTCAGCTCAGGTCATGATCTCAGGGTCCTGGGATCAAGCCCCCACATCAAGCCCTCACACTGAGCCACACATGGGGCTCCCTGCTCCTTGGGGAGCCTGCTTCTCCTTCTCCCTCCGCCTGCCACTCCCCTGCTTGTGCACTCTCTCTGTCTTTGACAAATAAATTAATAAAATCTTAAAAAAAATAAAATTAAAATAAGAATAAGGTGGATATAGGCAAAAGTGAGATATAATTGGAGCAAAGGCATTCATTTAATATGCAAAAATAACGAGCTTCATTTCCACTTACACCAGTGGGTAATGTTCCCCAGCATGCAAAGTTTACATTAATTCCAAATACATTTTTTCAAGATCAGTTCCTTACTTCCCATCCTTTCAAGAATTTCTGACTCTTCCTAAGGTTCTAGAATAAAGGCATTATTGGCCTAGTTCTCAGTTTTATAAATTAGGAGGAACTGACTGAATTTATAGAATAGAGGGCTGGGTTCTGGAACAAATTTATAACTCTATATCCTCAATATCTCATTTCCTTTTCTAACAAATTTTTGTTTGCTTATTTTATTGAATTAAAATTTACATACAGAAAAATACACAGATCTTAATTGTAAAATATGATGACTCTTGGCAAAAGTGTTCATTAATGTAAACATTACCTGGATTAAGGTATAAATTTCACCATCCCAGAAGTTTCCCTCATGGCTTCCTCTAGTCTACACCCAACCCTGGTTTTAGAATCTTATCCAAATGTGATCATACAAGTAGAATGCACTTTTTTGTTTGTTTGTTTATTTCATTCAACACAATGTGCCATTAATCCATACTGCTATATGTTGCAATAGTTTATTTTTTTTATTACTGAGTTGTTTCCAACGGATAAATATATCATAATTTGTTTAACAATTCTGCTGATGGACATCTGAATTGTTTCCAGTTTTGTCTATAATGAATAAAAGCATCATTAACATGCTTATACAATCCTTTGTAGACACATGATTTAATTTTTTGGAGTGAAATTACTGGGTCATAAGGTAGATTTATGTTTCACTTTTAAAGAAGTTGCAAAACATTTTTTCAAAAGGGCTGTGAGTTTGATTGTTCTATATCATTGCCAACAGGTGATACTGTTAGACTTAAATTTTAGCCTTTCTAGTAGGTATATAGTGGTATCTCCTTGTGGATTTAATTTACGTTTCTGTGATAACTAATGATGCTGTGAATTCTTTCATCTGTTTTGGTTTTGTTGTTATTGTTTGCCATTTAATCATCTTTGAAAAGTGTTCAATTATTTTCCCCATGCTTTATTGGATTCTTCATAATTTTATTATTGAGTTATAAAATTCTTTATAGATTCTATATATAAGTCCTTTTTTCAGATATATATTTTGTGAAAGTTTTCTCCTAGTCTGTGGCTTGCCAATTCATTTTCTTAATGAATAGAAATTTGAGGTGGGGCAAATATAATTTAGCAATTGTCCCTTTATGATTATTGCTTTCTGTATACTCTCTAGGAAAACTTCATAACATCAAGATATTGAAGATCTCTTGCTAAGTTTATTAAGAAGCCTTGTAGACTTAAATTTTTCATTTAATTCTTGGATTTCTCTTGATTTGTTTATTATGTAAGGTAGTGGTCTTAATCATTACTAGTTACATGTTAGATAGATACAGATACATACATATCTATTTATGGAATTATTACATATATATTCAATTGTTTCAGTAGCATCTGTTGACTTTCCATTCCTCATTACATTGAGTTTGCTAGAGTAATTTGACCATGTAAGTTAGGATCTATTTCCAGACCCTCTTATGTGCTTTTATTTTCCATTTATATATTATCCCTCTCTCCTAGATAGATAGGGAGATGATAGGCTATATAGAAATATTATTATATCCATATATTTTTATGTCTCCCAGAATATTATATAATAACTTTATAATTTCCAGCACAGAGATTTGTCAATTTGTTTTATTAAAGTTAATAGGTATCCCATTTTTCAATACTTTCTTAATTTTACTTTTTATTTATGCATTGCCAATGTCTAGAAATATAGATGATTATTTTTAAATTTATTTTTTGAAAGAGAGACAGAGCATGCGCATGAGTGGGGGGAGGGACAGAGGGAGAGAAATGTTAAGCAGACTCCCCGCTGAGCAAGGAGCCCACACAGATTGGATCCCAGGACCCATGAGATCGTGGCTTGAGCCAAAACCAAGAGTGAAGTGTACCAACTGAGCCACCCAGGCACCCCTAGAAATGTAGATGATTGTTAAAAATAGTGTTTAAGTCCAAAGCCTTAACCACTAGACCATTCTGATGAGCACATGGTGTTATACACAACTGATAAATTATCGAACACTACATCTGAAAAAAAAAATAATGCTTACTTTGTTTCTCTGGATCTTGCTAAATATATTTACTAGTTCTAGTTTTATTTTACGTACTTTTTTAAAAATTTACATATATAATCATGTTTGCAAATAAAGGCAGTTTTGCTTCTTTCTTTTTAATCATCGTGTCTTTTATTTCTTTTTATTTTATCTCACCATATAGGACTAGTACCATTTAATAATAAATTAGAAATAGTACATGGAGACATCTTTTTCTTGTTCCCATTCTTGGGGAATAGCATTCTGTGTTTCATTAACTATAATATTATCTGTAAATTTTTCATAGATGCTCTTATTTTCCTAGTTCTCAGAGTTTTTACCATAAATATTGAAGTTTGTCAAATGTTTTTATTGTCTCTATCAATAGATTATTATCCTCCTTTATTCTCATAATATTAACCAAATCATATGTATTATTTCTATATACTGTTGGATTCCATTGATTTTTGTTATTGTTTTGTTTTCTTTTTTCAAATGTCTTTATACGGTTTGGGGATCAAAGATAAAATGTCTCACAAAAATAGCTGGAAAGTCATACCTCCTCTTATATCTTCTGAAGGAGTTTCATGGAATTGGTATTATTTTTTCTTATAAGTTTCATAAAATTCCTCAGTAAATTCATCAGGGTGTGTATATTTCCATGTGAGAAAGTATTTAATTACAAAACCTTGTTTTTAATAGATACAAAGCTGTCCAGATTATACCTTTCTTCTTTTGTCCGTTTTAATTTGTTCTTATTTAAGAAATTCTCAAATTTTATCTGTTATCTAATTTCTAAGCTTTAAGTTGAATACAATACCTTTATTATTCCTTTGCATTTTTTTAGTATTCATTGTGACATCGAGCCCTTTACATCCTGATTTTGATAATTTGAGTTTTCTATTTTTTTCATCATTCTATATAGAAGTAACTTCTATCAATTGTTTAAAAATAAAACAAACAGTGCTATTTTAATTTTTCTCTATTGTTTATTTTCTTTTTCCTTGATTGTGTTATTATTTTTTCCTTCTTCATACTTTGTCTTTCATTTCTTGTATTTTTCTTTTTTAAGCTTGAAATTTAAGATTATTATATTCTCTCCTTCTTCAAACTTGTAATCATTACTTGACCTAGAATTCACAAATATTAATATGCCATCTTTTCATTATTAACCAATTTGAAATATATTTAAATACCCACATGATATATTTTTGACTCGTAGATTCTTTGAAATTTTGTTTAAATTTTGATGATATTCTAGGTCTCTTTCTTTCATTGATTTCTAATTTAATGCTGGCATGGCCAGGAAACATACTCAATATGAAGTCATACTGCTGAAATTTATCAATAATTATTTTATGGCTTAGCATGTGGTTTATATTTCTAAGTGTTCCAAACATACTAGAAAAGAATGTGTATTCTTCAGTCTGGGGATTAGTGTTCTTTAAAATTCAATCACATTATAATACTCATTGTTCATATCTTCTGTATTGTTACCGAAATTTTATCTAGGTGACTTATCAATTTTTGATAAACTGTGGTAAGTCCCTAACTCCAAATTGTGATTTTTTAAATTAATTTTTTCAGTGCTGTCAGTTTTTGCTCCATATATTGAAGTTCAGTTATTAGGTATCTTAGACTTATGATATATTTAATTCTATTGAATTAGTATTTTATCATAATGCAATAAAGTTCTGCATAGGAGATAATATACCATTATTATATTTAATGTATATTTTTATGACTGTTATATAGCCAATCCAGCTTTCTTACCCTATTTTTTTCAAGATATATCTTTTACTAAGGTTTGTTTTTCTGCTTATCTGGATATTTGTATTTAAAGTGTGTTCTTTGTAGACAACATGTTTTGGGGTGTTAATACCTAAGCATTTTGACAATGATTTCTTTTAATATGCATGCTTAATCCATATATTTTTAAAACTACATTTTAAAAATAGTAAAACATATTTTACTAATACATTTTAGTTTAAGATGACCATTTTGCTATTTGTCACATCTTCATTTTTTTACTTTATTCCTGTTTTTTTTTTGCCATTTAATTTCTGTGTTGTTTTTGCAGTCATCTCTCTTTTTAGTTTTAAAAGTTCCGCTTGGGATAGCCACAAATCTTATGTATTTTTAACTTATCAAAGTCTACTTAAACATAATATTGTAGCACTTCACTTAATGATTTCTTGTGTTCTCCACTCTTTATTGTAGGTCCCAGTTTTCATTTCATGTCATTTCTCTTGAGACTGAATAAATCATATATAGTTCAACCCTGTTGGTGACAAATTCTCTTGGCTTCATTCACCTGAAAATGACTTTAATTAACCTTTATTTTTGAAGGACTTTTTGATAATTTTAGAATTATCTATCTTTTTGTTTACTTCATTAATGATATTCTGCCATTGTCTTCTGGCTTTATTGTTTATGAAAAAAAATGTCATTCATCACATTTTTTTGTGCACCTTAAGGCACTCCAATAGGATGCAAACACCAAGAGTGAACCCTAAGATAAACTGTGGAGAATTTTGCTGACTATAATATGTCAATATATGTTCATCCTTGGTATAAAATGCACTATTTTGGTTAGTGATGTTAATAATGGGGGAAGCTATGCATGTGTAAGGCAGAGATCATATAGAAAACCTCTATACTTTCCTCTCAATTTTGTTGTAAACCTAAAACTGCTCTAAAAAATAAAAGTCTTTTAAAAATATAAATTAGAACAAGCTATTCTCAAATCTGCAGTAGGATATCTGCTAAAACCCTGAAACTAAAGCATGAGAATATATCCAACCCACAAACCAGTATTTCTAGATAGACTGAAGAGAAATGAGAAAATATTTCCATTTGTACCAAAGCACGTGCAAAATGTTCATGGCATCATTATTTATAAGATCCGTAAGTGAAAATGATGTAAATATCCATCAACAATATACTGAATTAAATATGTTTAGAATTATCATGGGATGGGATATAACACAACTACACAGCATTACAAATAAACTACTTCTACATGCAATAACATAAATTATTATCACCAGCTCTATGATTTCATGTCTAAATTTAAAAAATTGGCAATATTATATCAATGGTACAAGTCTGAATAATGGTTGCTTCAGCTTGGAATTGATATTAAAGGCTCAGTGTTGGGAGAATGACCAAATTTTCCTGTAATGTTGGACGTGTGCAATATCTTAATCTGGGTGGTACTTAAACACACATACACACAATCATAACCAAATACATATATATACATATACATTTGAACTATCAAGTTTTCTGCATTTAACTCTAAACATACAATCATCAATAAAAATTATTTTAAAATAAATGCTTAAATTATTACAAAAAACAATGAAATGTCAACTATTTTGTAGAATAGAATTCTTTGTATAATTGGTGATACAGTGAAAGTTGGTCTGAATACTCTGAAGAACAATGTCACAAAGTCTGAGGAAGTAAAAGATATTCCAGCCCTAAGGCTCAGCAATCCCAGATAATCTTGGAGAAATGCCAATTTTAGAACACTAAGATACATATACTATAATGTCTAAAACAGCATTATTTGTGATAGCCAAACACTGGAAATAACTTAAAATTTCATGAACTGAAAAATGGCCACTTAAATTATGGCATTTTCACATGTACAATATGAAACAGGTACAATATAAAACAGGTGTACAAGGATGAACTAGGACTCAAACTCCAAATATTATGATCACAGTTTTGAGGGAAATAAAGTTACCAAGGAAGTCACACAGTATGATGATATTAGCACAACATATAAAATATCAAACCATATTATATCAGCAACAAATATACTAAAAGTATAATGAAATGTATGAAATGAAATATGGAAATTCTTAAATTGGGAATAAGTAGTCAAGGAGCTTCAACCATATTATTTATGTTTTACTTATTTATATGGACTGGATATATTAAGATTTATTATTCTTACATAAACATCTTAATACATAAATATTTTCAAAACAAATGATATTAACAATACATGTGGAAGGTAAACTACAAAATAAATCCAATAAAGCATAACTTTTATAGAAAGACTACAAAATCCTAGAGAACATAGTCAGCAATCTCTTTGATACCGGCCACAGCAACTTTTTTCATGACACATCTCCAAAGGCAAGAGAAACAAAAGAAAAAATGAACTTGTGGGACTTCATCAAGATAAAAAGCTTCCGCACAGCCAAGGAAACAGTCAAAAAAACTAAGAGGCAGCCCACAGAATGGGAGAATATATTTGCAAATGACACTACAGATAAAAGACTGGTATCGAAGATCTATAAAGAACTTCTCAAACTCAATACACAAGAAACAAATAAACAAATCAAAAAATGGGCAGAAGATATGAACAGACACTTTTCCAATGAAGACATACAAATGGCTAACAGACACATGAAAAAATGTTCAAAATCATTAGCCATCAGGGAAATTCAAATCAAAACCACACTGAGATACCATCTTATGCCAGTTAGAATGGCAGAAATTGACAAGGCAGGAAACAGCAAATGTTGGAGAGGATGTGGAGAAAGGGGATCCCTCCTACATTGTTGGTGGGAATGCAAGTTGGTATAGCCACTCTGGAAAACAGTGTGGAGGTCCCTTAAAAAGTTAAAAATTGAGCTACCCTATGACCCAGCCATTGCACTACTGGATATTTACCCCAAAGATACAGATGTAGTGAAGAGAAGGGCCATATGCACCCCAATGTTCATAGCAGCATCGTCCACAATAGCTAAATAGTGGAAGGAGCTGAGATGCCCTTCAACAGACGACTGGATTAAGAAGATGTGGTCCATATATACAATGGAATATTACTCAGCCATCAAAAAGAATGATTTCTCAACATTTGCTGCAACACGGACAGGACTGGAGGAGATAATGCTAAGCGAAATAAGTCAAGCAGAGAAAGACAATTATCATATGGTTTCACTCATTTATGGAACATAAGAAGTAGGAAGATCGGTAGGAGAAGAAAGGAGGGTAAACAGAAGGGGGAATGAACCATGAGAGACTATGGACTCTGAGAAACAAACTGAGGGCTTTGGCGGGGGGAATGGGATAGGCTGGTGATGGGTACTAAGGAGGGCACGTATTGCATGGTGCACTGGGTGTTATATGCAAGTAATGAATCATGGAACTTTAAAAAAAATAAAATATAAAAAAGAAAAACTACAATCAACAATATTTTTAAGGAAAATATTTAAAATGACAGTAAATGATTGCATGCACCTGATTGAACATGGAGTCAGGAATAACTGTCATGTTCATTAGCATTGCCTTGACAGTGGATATGTTTCATAGCTCTGTAACTACTATGTAAATAAAAAACTGCATTTATCTACTAAAACATGGCTTAATAATGGCCCATTTATTTCTACCAAATGCAGTCATGATGACAGTAGAGAATATGAGGGATGTTGATCTAATTATCCCACTAAATGCATATCATGTGTGAAGGGGAGCAGAATGCTCATTTTCTAGTTATTAATTCAGATCAACTAAGAAAAGTGTGGAGTAAAAGTCTTACATTTTCTTTACTAGTTGCAAGTGATGAACTATATGTGAAGAGAAGCATGAGCATTCATGGAATTTCTATTCAGTGGTCGTGCTCAGCTTCAGAAGAACAAGGAACAATGTCAATTACAGATAAACACTTGGAAGAACTGAGACAATTCTTTTGAGAAGCCAGGAAGCTGAATAAAAGCATTGGAATGTACACACATAAACTCTAGAAGAAAATGTTGGTGTAAATGCTGTATTCAATAACTTGATATCTCAGTGGAAAACTTTCCAGTTTCCTCAACACACAGGTGTTTTTATCTGTTCCTTACTGTTTGAAAATCTAGACTGACTGCTTATTAAACTGTTTCCCAGTTCTTGGCTGGGTCCCTATGGGCTCCTTGTTTCTCTTTTCTAGATCCCAAGGTTTCAGGCTGCTTTAATTTTCACAGGACTTATTTCTGTGTGCTCTGTTTTGAAGCGTCCCAGCAAAAAGTGGTTGTAGAGTAGAGCATATTTATCCCCATAGTTCTCTTTCCTTGGGACCATTAAAGTTAAGTGCCTAAATTCTTCAATGTTTAATAAGAGAAGCTGTTAACCACAATATTAATATCACCAATAAAAACGAAAACACATGTCTTAACTTGGACCACTATAAAAACAAAACAAAAACAAAAACATAGAATGAGTGGCTTAAAGAACAAACATTTGTTAATCATGGTTATGGAGGCTGGGAAGTCCAAGGTCAAGATGCCAGCAGATTTGTGTCCTGGTAAGAGCCCTCTCCCTGCCTTGCAGACAGCAAGCTTTATGTGGCAGAGAGAGAGAGAGAGAGAGAGAGAGAGAGAGAGAGAGACATGCGCGCGCTGGTCTCTTCCTTTTCTTATAACACTAATCCCATCATAAGTGCCCTATCTTTATGACCTCATTTAAACCTAATTACCTCCTAAATGCCCCCCCCCCCACAGATCATCAAATTGAGGGTTGGCACTTCAACAGAGATGTAAATTCAGAGAGAATATGAGACAGAATGAAAGAGAATGATTTATTTCAAGGAATTGGCTCCCGTGATTGTGATTTGTTGGGGCTGGTAGTTCTGGAATCTGTAGGGCAGGCTAGCAAGGTGGAACTCAGGCAGGGTTTCTATGTCACAGTCTTGAGGCAGAATTCCTTCTTCAGGAAACTCCAATCTTTGCTCTTAAGGCCTTCAACAGATTATGGAGGGTAACGTGCTTTACTTAAAGTTTACTGATTATCAGAGTTAATCTCACTGTGTAGTAACATCTGGACTAGTGTTTGACCAAACAACTGGACATAGCTAGTCAAGCTGATACATAAAATTAAGGGTCATAATATATAAATCATTCAATATGAATCTGCTTCCTGTCTTCTTTTACTGTGTTTCTAATGTTTAGGGAAGTTTATAATTTTGCTCTGGAAGTTATTTTAATGATTCTATATTAATGAAATATGCTCTTTCTTTTTTGACTCCCTGTTTTAAACTCCATTAAAATGAAGTTGTATCCTTTTCTTTCCCCTCCCTACAATTACATGATCACCCACGCTTAGTAAATATTAATCACTTTAATTTCTCTTTGTTTTCGTACATATATTTCATTTTTTACAATTTGATTTGCTACCGTTAAATAATACTCTTTGACACCTAGGAATTATAATGAGGCCATCTGCAAACTAATTTTATTTTCTAGCTATGTACCAAATCCATCTGCTCCCATTTTGTGTTAGACAGATGATTTCTACATTGTCAGAGCATATACAATTCACAGTCCAATCTATCCACTCTATTCTTCTTTTTTTTAAATCTGTTTGATTGACAAATACCCTTTCTATCTGGAGTTCATCCTTTCTTGATGTTCTCAGGAAGGCTCTTGCAAGGAATATTTACTAAGTTTTCTTGTGCGTTCAAAATGTTTTTAAACGTCAAGGTCAACCTGCCTTGCCTCACACTTTCTTTCCTATTTTATTGATTTTTCTATACTCTCTCTTCTGAGTGGAATGTGGTTGTGACTGTGACAACTTTCCATTATAAAATGGTGACCATATGTAAGTAACCATACAAACTGGAGCAGTTTTAAGAATGAAATGGGAAAATATAATGGTACAGTAGATATACCAGGATCTTAGGCATAAAATCTGACTGAATGAATCAGGATTGGTGGGGTTTTATTCAGAGACAAGTGTGATTTATTATTACATGGTTTCAGGAAAAATTCACAGATAGACGGGGAAATGAGACCGGAAATGAGAGGTGTCCAAAAAGAGCAGATATTTGAAAAAGTCCACAAGGAATGGCTTTAGCTCAGTCCTTCAAAGATGATCTGTAGAAAGTATGGGCAAAACCTCAGCATTTTTCCTGGTAAGAAGGCTGCCGCCACACCGCCTGTGGAGCCGCAGCATTGATTCGGGAGAAGGACAAGGCACAGACAGGTTAGCTTGCAAAAGAGAGCGTGGGTGCAGGGGACCACCAGGCGCACCACTGCCAAGAGTGTGATCCCCTGGAACAGCTGCAACCTCGCGTATTTATTGGCAATAAACAATCAAAGACAATCAAGGGGATGATCCATATTACATCCTAGTGAATATGAATAGCAGTACATCACGGGGAATGTCACGGGATTAGATGATGTAACATTTGGTACGTGAGGCCTATTATTAAACGTGTCTCTATGGGCCCTGCGGGCTATTGTCAAGAGCAATCAAGTTTCCGTTGGGGCAGCGTTCTGCCCCTCAGCGGACCAGGCGTTCCTGGACGCTCATTATCTGATGGCAGCGTTCCACCCTGAGCGAGCTGGGCATTCCCAGCCGCTGGGCAAGCCGGGCGTTCCCAACTCTGTGCTCTGACATTTACGCTAAAGCCCTCAAGGTCACAAACATGTTTTCCTATTATATTCTTAGCATAAGCTCTCGGCCAGGGGCTTCTGCAGAAGACTGATTAGGGCTTGGAGTATTTGTGCCTCTGTGCACACTGTCACTGTGTCCTATTCACAGGACAAAACTTCTGAGCCAATTGTTGTTCTCTGTTCGTGCAGACATATCTGGTCTGGCCACGTGTGCATAGTTACCTGATACAGTTGCAGGTGTTGACTCCTGGGAATAGCAACCTATATGGAGGCTTCATGCAAACATATGGTAGAGGGATCCCACAGAATGTGAGCGGAGCACTAACAACGTGCTTAGTTTCCCATTTAAGAGAGACTTACCATAAGCTTCTCTATTCTTCAAATTGTAGCTAGTTACAATTTCCAAGCAGAAAATATCTACAAGGAAAGAATCGGTGGCAAGAAATGTAACCCCCACTGCTATAGCTGTTTTGTAGGACATAGTTGATCATTTCATCATCCTTCTCTTCCATTGATTCTTGTGTGTCTCTGTGTGTGCATGTGTATGTATGCTGTAAGGTAAGCGCTCTTCTTCCTCCATCCCCAAATACGTTTACATTGTTTCCAGGACAAAATTGTTGAAAGCATTATTTCCTTATTGAGTGACTATTACATCACTGTCAAAAAAGCCCACAAATTAAGCATATAAGTCAGGACTTATTTCTGGATTTCCTTTTCTTTTCCATCATCTATATGTCCACTTATCCACAAATGAGTATGTCCATCTATGCCATACTGCTTTAATGACTGGGCTTAAAAAGACTGTGTACGGACCCAGAAATAAAAAGATGTTAATCCTCTGGTTTTGCTCTTCTTTCTAATCATTTTGGGTATAATAGGTTTTTTGAATTTCTATATAAAATTCAGAGTTAGCTTAATAATTTCTATAAGGAAACCTGCTGGGATTTTGAGTTAATCTATAGATTAATTTGGGGAGACTTAATATCATAATAACATGAGTCTTCCAATTGAAGCATGCTGTATGTCTTAATTCATTTAGACCTTTCTCTCAGCCAAGTGATGAAGATTTCATGGAACAGGTATAGCATATATTATGCTTGATTTATTCTTAAGTGTTAATGTTTTTGATGATATTATTAATGGCCTGGATTGTAACCTGAATAAACTTATTTTCTTTTCATATTGTACTGGCTACAACTTCCACACAATACTGAATTGCAGTTGTAAGAATAGATGTCTCTACTTTGTTCCAGAACTTAAGGGGAAATAATTCTGTCTTTCATTTTGGGCCAACTTCTGCCCTTGTGACCCAGTCACATAGGATTCCATGCTCAGAAGGTCCCTATTTTTGCTTTAATGCTCTTCTGACATGGCTTTGAGATTCATAATAATTTGATCTTTGTATCTGTGATTTATAAGTGAAGTTCTATTGGGTCACTGGAGCATGACAGTGAGTGGAGGAGATGTGTATGATATGCTTGTCTGCTGTTCCTTGCTGTTCTATTTGCATATAGTGTTTGCAACGTCCCATGAGCACAGAATCCCCGGAGATCCATAATGCCTGACAGTTCAGCAAGACTCAAGTAAGTACAAGCTACACAAATTAGATCTATGAATGAGTGAGCAGATCATTCTGAAAGGCCATGCTTTCCATTCAAACCAGAACTTGCCTTGAAGGAAGAAAGAAGGCAATGACTTTCTAAGAAATACAGACAACCAGGGAACACCATACCATTTTCCTTCTGTTAACTTGCCTGTATCGAAGTCCTAACCCGTAGTAAGTATTAATGTGAACTTATTTGGTTATGGGTCTTTTACAAAGGTAATCAAGTTAAAATGAGGTCATTCGGGTGGGCCTTAAATAAGACTGGTGTCCTTAGAAATAGGGAGTATTTGAAGGCAGACACACAGGAATAATGTCATGTGAAGGATAAAGATAGCCCAGGAGAGAGGCCTGGAACAGATCCTTCCTCACAGTCCTCAAAAGGAAACAACTGATGTGCTGATATCTTGCTACTCAACTTCTAGCCTCCAGAACTATGAGACAAATGTCTATTGTTTAAGCCACCCAGATTGTGGTAGTTTGTTATGACATCCCTAGTAAATAAATATGTTCTTCTATATGTTGTATTGGAGAAATTAGAAAATTCCAAGTTTGACTCCCATAATTTTTTCCTCCAGAACAGCTTATTATAAAATATATTAAACATTTGACAACATAAAGTATTATAGAGCATGTATAACAACCCAAACACACACACACACACACACACACACACGTTTTTGCATTATCTTATAAGTTTGGTGAGTATCCCATCTTAATATTGAATTCCCTGTCTACTTTTTTGCATGTGCCTATGCAGCTGAATGTTCCTGGAAAGAACACACATTGTGCTAAATTCTCTCAATTTAACTATGTGACTGCTAACTTCAGAGCAGTTGGGCATTATTGTTACTCAGAAATCAAACTACACTTCTCAGTTTGTTTTTCATCCCGTTTTACTAGAAAGCTATTACATACTTCCTCCTTTTCCCAGTTCCATCCATGTCATTGCAAATGGTGATATTCATACTTTCTGATGGTTGACTAATATTCCATTGTATATATGAACCACATCTTCTTTATCCATTCATCTGTTGAAAGAAATCTCGGCTCCTTCCATAGTTTGGCTATTGTGGACATTGCTGCTATGAACATTGGAGCTCATGTGCCACTTCTTTTCACTACATCTGTATCTTTAGGGTAAATACCTAGTAATGCAATTGCTGGGTCCTAGGGTAGCGTTTTTAACATCTTGAATAACCTCCATACTGTTTTCCAGAGTGGCTTAGCCAACTTGCATTCCCACTAACAGTGTAAGATGGTTCCCCTTTCTCCACATCCTCGCCAACATTTGTTGTTTCCTGCCTGGTTAATTTCTGCCATTCTAACTGGTGTAAGGTGGTATTTCATTGTGGTTTTTATTTGTATTTCCCTAGTGGCTAGTGATGTTGAATATTTTTTCAAGTGTCAGTTTATATGTCTTCTTTGGAAAATTGTCTATTCATGTCTTCTGCCCATTTCTTGACTGGATTTTTTGAGTGTTGAGTTTAAGTTCTTTTTAGATTTTGGATACCAGCCCTTTATCTGGTATGTCATTTGCAAATATCTTCTCCCATTCTGTGGGTTACCTCTTAGTTTTGTTGACTGTTTCCTTGGCTGTGCAGAAGCTTTTATCTTGATGAAGTCCCAAAAGTTCATTTTTGCTTTTGTTTCCCTTGCCTTTAGAGATTGTCTTGAAAGAAGTTGCTGTGGTCAATGTCAAAGAGTTTACTGCCTATGTTCTTCTCTATGATTTTGATAGATTCCTGTCTCACATTGAGGTCTTTCATCCATTTTGAGTTTATCTTTGTGTATGGTATAAGAGAATGGTCCAGTTTCATTCTTCTAAATGTGGCTGTCCAATTTTCCCGGCACCATTTATTGAAGAAACTGTCTTTTTCCATTGGATATTCTTTCCTGCTTTGTTTAAGACTAATTGACCATAGAGTTGAGGGTCCATTTCTGGGCTCTCTCTTCTGTTCCATTGATCTGTGTGTCTGTTTTTTTGTCAGTAGCATGCTATCTTGATAATCACAGCTTTGTAATATAGCTTGAAGTCAGGCACCAAAAACCATAAGATACCTAGGAATAAACCTAACTAAAGAGATAAAGGATCTATACCCTAGAAACTACAGAACACTTATGAAAGAAATTGAGGAAGACACAAAGAGATGGAAAAATATTCCATGCTCATGGATTGGAAGAATAAACATTGTGAAAATGTTTATGCTCCCAGGAGCAATCTACACTTTTAATGCAATCCTTATTAAAATACCATCGACATTTTTCACAGATATGGAAAAAACAATACTAAAATTTGTATGGAACCAGAAAAGACCCTGAATCTGCCAGGGTAATGTTGAAAAAGAAAACCAAAGCTGGGGGCATTACGATGCCTGATGTCAACTATATTACAAAGCTGTGATCATCAAGACAGCATGGTATTGGCACAAGAAAATTCTTTCAATTCCAATTCTGCCTTCAGCTACTGTCTCACTTTCTTTCACAAGAACATACTTTGGAAGAGCTGCTTATGCCAAACTTTCTTAATCTCCCTTTCTCTCCTGAGCCTCCTTCATCAATCATTTATGTTCACCCCTCTGCATTCCTTTCGTCAAGCTACAGATTAATTTCCCACTGTTGAAGCTAATGATTAATATGCAATCCTTAACTTGACCTATCAATAGCATATAAACACATTTATTGTGCTTTTATAACATGATAGCATATAACACATATCAACACATTATTACTATTTATATATCAATAGCATATAACGTAACCTCTGTGTCTTGGAAGAGTGGCTTCATTTGGCTTCCTGTTTCCTATTTCTGTCTGATGTCCTTTCTACTCCTCTGGCATCTCTTTAGACTTCTATGCTGGTTTATCCTTACTTCCTGACCTTTTAGTGCTGGATACCAAGGTACTCAGACTTTGATATTCTTCTTTTCTGTAGCTATACAACTTCTATTTGATTTCACATAATTATATGGCTTTAATAATGATCTATATGCCAAATGTCTGGCAGATTGATATATACAGGTGCAGACCTCTCTGGAGAGAGAATCCACTTAACTACTGTGCTTATCACAAATGTGATGTCTATTAATCTGTAACATTGTAATGTATAAAAATGTATAAAATAGTAGTTTAATGTTTAGCTCTGTGTCTAAACATCACACTGTACTACTTCCTATAATATTCTTTATATAAGGATTAATACAAAATTATAAACTGTTTAACCATTATTTTACATATAATTCAGGATAAATTTTATAGATTTTCCTCAATTTGTAATAGAAGCATTCTAATATATATATATTTATAGTTATATGTTCCCTTGTGTGATAGATATATACTTATATGTATGATATATTCGTATATATATACTTACATATTATATGTATTCATATATAAGTGTATGCATATATATGTGTGTGTGTGTATGTTATTTCATATTATAGTAGTTCTAATAATTATGTTTCCTTTTATGGCATGAGTGCCAGTACAGGGGGAGAAATGCTTGCGTTATTTTTGCTTGTCATATAAAGTAAGGAGGATTAGGACAGGAAATCTCACAAATGACTTCAATGCTGAAATAGCATGTATATAAAAACAATTGGATTATGAAATTAACTTGTAATAATATAATCATAATTAAAATACATTACTTATTAAGGAGCATTAACACTAAAACTTGCACCTTACCTTCAAATAATTATCTGTATTTGTGTAATTATATCATTCAGAGTTTTAAATTTGGACTATTGAAATGTCGATATCTCATAGAACAATAAAGCAATTTCAATTTTTATAAATTAAAGTGCATCGTCCGTGAAATAGGATGATCTTCTAATAAAGCTTATGAATGAAGTTTCTCTGGCCAAAAATACTGATTTCTTTTATGAGGAGATTTCAATAACTACTATAACACAGTTTTGTTTCGTCATTTCAAAGAATCTAAGGCATCTTAGTTGTGAAAAGATGTGGCCAACTTATAGTTGTCATATATAGTGAGAAATAGTGATCTTCTGTTAAAATTAACAGGAATATTCTGAAAAATTGGAAATTGCCACCTTACCTACAACTTGCCGTGAAAAACTGTCTATATTAGTTTTTAGTTTCCTAGCAACATCCCTAAATTTTAACAGTGAATTAATGTATAAAATACATTTTTACTCTGCCTGGCACAGAAATAACTTTTTCTAGAGTACACACGGAATTATGAGAAGATGCGGCTTTCCAGGGTTACATTTTCATAATGTGACAGGTTATGTCACAGGACACAGAACAAAATTAGAAAACATGGTTTCTATTTTAAGAGAAAAATTGCATTAAAATTGTGACTTTCTTCTTTAGTAACTCCATTGGGTATTGCATATATACTTCACTAATTAGTTTTAAACTGTGTATTCGAATGGATAGCTCCGTTACTCCTATATGTTAACAGTTGTCTCTTGAAATAATTACTATTTAGGTTTGTAAAGTATTCATTAAATGTCTGCCAAATTACTTAAAAATCATAATAGACATTTAATGGGTGCTTTAAAACTGAAATAGAAATTACATTTGATTATAAGTAACTGTAGGTTTATAAAGCTATCATTATATGTCTATTAAGACCATTTAACTTAAGTGTTACATAATTAGAGAAGAGCCAGGATTTTAATTGCACATTTGCAAACTGCTAGCTCGCTTTGCTAAATATTCATTTTATCCACTGCAGAAAAGTGTGAGTGAGGTATGAAGATTTCATAATTTTTTTCCTTGAGCAATTTTTCCCTGCATGAGAATCCATGAGATTAGATGATCTAACAAATGCATATTACATGCAATAATAAGACCATATGCAAAAAGTAAGAAATTTACATTGAACATATATCTTCATAAGGATACATTTCACTTATCCCCTCCCCCCCCCACACACACACAAAAAAAACTCTTGATAGGCAAGAGGTATTCCCTTTCCTGCGTTTCAGATTACTGATTAATATCGGTGCATGACCAAATAGCTGAAATAGAAAATAATTGATATCAAATTATAATTCAGTGCTTACTGCTTTGGTCCCAGAAAGTACATCCCAAGTTGCCAATAGAAAAGCATAATTTCCCATTAATTACCTCACTAAGCAGTTGCTTGTTACCACAGAAGTTAAGTGGGGATTAAAAGAGACTAAATTACACTTTTATGCCTTGAAGTGCCAACTCATCTTGAAGTCAAGATTGGTATACAAAATGCAGAGACGTAAGATTGTATAATTTGGTTGCAGGTTCAATTCAGTAGATAAAGTGCCTCAGACGGCAGGCTTTTAGAGGCACTAAAATTCCTTTTGCAAAGGTATCCACTTTTAGTTCCTCAGTGTATCTCCATTAGACACCTGAGGTTGCCTCTTGTAAACCTGAAGAAGAAAACATTCTGCTGAGAGGAAATTTATTTATATATCATTTCTTCTCTGAATGCTTTTTCTTCTTGGAAACATTTGCATTTAAACAAGCTTTTGATTTCTTTGGAATCCATCTGCCTACACTTACCCTATTTTTTACCCCTGAATAAACGTCACCTGTGAAGTATGTTGTAAATACTGTTGCTACTCCATTTTCTTAATGTTGTACCTATCCATTTAATGTCACCGTGCTGACTGAGTTTGACACATCTCACTCAGGACATGGCACTAAGATCTTTAGTCTCTCCATGCAGTCTTGATTAGTAAAGGTGATCTTCTGAGACAGTTGGATTCATAACTCACTTAGTATCTTTGGATTCATTAAAAAAAAAAAACTAACAAAGGGGGAGAGCTAGACAAACAATAGTACATATTTTAATTTTCATGGCAATCCACTGAATTTCTCCATCTCATCACAATTCCCTAAATTTAAGTTATTCCAGATCTCAAGAAGTCCCTTACTTTTTTTTTTTTTTTTAATTTTTGGCCGTCTTCTAACTTAAATCATTACAAAAAGTAGAATCTTCTGGGCCAACTCACCACTTTACCCTCAGACCTTGGCTGGGACTACTCACAGGGTCATGTTTGGCGAGTTCTAGTTAGCTTCATGTGTGTTAGACATGGTGAAAGTCCAATGTTCTACGTTCAAAAGGAAATACTTTCCTTGGAAAATTAATTTGAATTTGTTGCTAATATTTTTTCAAAAATGGAAACTTTCATAATTAAAAATCTATATTTCTTTTGATTTGTTCAATACAGGAAAATGAACCTCATGAGAATTTTCGTGGATTTGAATGTTGGCTGTTCTCCATTGTCCTAGGCATAGTGTCAAATCACATCACTCCTTATTATCACTTCAATGACAATGAAGCTGCAAGCTGCCATTTGTAATCACACTTGCATTATTATTTTTCTGCACATACATAGATCATTTCATTTATTTACACAGCTTGTTTCTCCCCTGTAACTGTCCTCCCTTTGACACCTAATCATCTCAAGGCTCTAGGCTGAGTAAAAAAGCATATTTACTATTAAACGAAGTTTCCTTTAAATTGTATCCATTCCCCAGAAGGGACTGTAGGAATGTGTTCACTATGTTCCTATGTTCCTTAAGATATGCAAAAATGAGACATTTTTTTCCTTTTTGACAAGGTCTCTGGAAAATTAAGTAAGCTTCAGTCCTCACAAAACCTGGATCCAAAGCTGGCTGTGTAAAAATGAAATTCAAGTCGCAGTTACCATCAGAATAGAGTAAAAATTTCTAATGACAGCTTTTTTTTTAATCTCCCAGGAGACAGTCTTTGATAAATCTGACAAATTAATGACACGATGATTTCCTGGAAGAATTTGAAGAAAAATAAAACAGAGGTATCATTTGCCTCCACGACATGGTATTTCTTTCTGCAGACATAAAAAGGTTAGCCCTGGCCCCTTTGTCAATAACAAGTCAGAAATATGGTCTCATGGAAATTAAGAATTAGGTTTGTGTATGAAAGTACCATTTTAATGAGTCTGGGATGGATGCATTCTGTTTCCACTTTTATCTAGCTCTCATTTAAAATTAGTTTTTGTGGATACAGTCTGATAGGCAATGTATTTAAAGCAAATAGATGTTTGTATATTTTTAGGCTATAGGAGGAAATGAGAGGAGATATCTATATAAAGCCAAATAGAATCTTTCAGCCCAGTAAGTTGTAGAAATGATTTCCTATAACTATTCAAAGATATTCATTCCTTTTGAAGCAGTACATTGGTACTCTTGGGAGTTGAAAAACAAACCAAAAAAGAAAGAAATGAAGATGAGATTAAATAATTTAGAAACTTGTTTTTTATTAAGTATATTTAAGATTTTCATTATGGCATACGTAGAAAGAAGGACAGACATAAAAAAATATATGGTTTGTTAACAGATCATGAAACTGGCACATCCATGTAACTGTCACATAATTCATAAATCAGAGCATTACTAGCCCCTACAAGCCCCTATCCTAAGCCCTTCCGCCTTACTTCTTACCCTCCTGCTCATAGTAACTCTCCTGACTTAACATCATGAAATGTTTTTGCCTGTTTGAACCTCGACAAAGTTGAATACAGCACTGTGTATTATTTGGGTACGAATTCAAACAACATTCTCATATACAGGTACTTTCTTGAATACATGCAATTTTGATGTACAAATGAATATTCTTGTAAAAAAATATATGCTACGTATTTTTTTATGTTTTGTGTACACCTAGGATTTTACCTAATACTATATAGTGAGAGCCTATGTTCAAATTTGGTAGATAATTATAGGCAATTTTCCAAAGCAATTGTGCCAATTTACATTCCCCAAAACTGTGAATAAGAGTTCCGGCTTCCACATCCCGACCCCCACTTGGTATTGTCAATTTTTCTTTATTTGCATTACTATTATTATTATTATTATTATTCATTTTTATTTTAGCTATTCCAGTGGAGATGTACTGGTATTAAATTGCATTTCTGTAATTACTAATAAAATTGAGTACATTTGCATTTTTATTAGCCATTTGGATATATTTTTTGATAGAACTGTTGTCTTTTTTAAAAGCTCAGTTTCATTTGGGCTTGCCTGTTTCTTTCCTTATATTTATTTGGAAATAATTTTAAATTTACAAAACAATCTCAAAGCAACTAAAAAACAAAGTTTCCCTATACCTTTCCCTCAACTTTCCCTAATATTAACATCTTATAGAACCATGGTACATTTATCAAAATGAAGAATTAATATTCATGTAATAATGTTAACTAAACGTCAGACTTCATTCCATTATCACCAGTTTTTTTCACTAATGAACTGAATAATCTACCAATGATTCATGAATTATGTAGTTCTCTGTGTGCGTGATAGAGACAGATACTCTTCCCTATTCTGCAGGAGCCCTGGATACTATTCTCTGTAATCTGTTCAGGTGTTTCCCTCCCTCCTTCTTTCCAGCCTTGAGGAGCTTGCTCACATGCACTTCATGATCAGTAGCCTCCTGAATAATACAGGTGTACTGGTGACTCCCTACACACCTCCAGTGTTTTCTCTCTCTCCCTTTCTCTCTTCCACCTTCTTCTCTCTCTTTCTCTCTTCCTCTCTCTCTGCTGAATTCTCCTCTCCAGCACTCAGGTCTATGAACTCTAGCCAGGATGGTCTCCCTTGTGCCCCAGCTCTGTGTCCAAAACAATTCGGGATATCTTCTGAGTTCTCTTATCCTTCTTCACAACATTCTAGAAACTCTATCAAGGCAGGAACACCATAATCATCAGGTTCCACAGATTGGTTTCCTGTCTCTCAGGATCACTGTGCTAAGTTTACTGAGATCTGATGTCTTGAAAACTGCTTTATCATATATTTTATCATTGATTCAGGGCAAGAGTATAAATCCACTTCTGTTACTCCATCTTACCTAGAAACATAATGGCATTCTCTCTTAGTTAAGATTTGCTTTATTACCATAATATTCAATTATGTAAATATTTTAGGACATAAAACTTTACTTTTTTTTCCTGAAAAGAACAATCGGAGGGTCTAAGAATTCTTATTCTGAGTAAATTAAAGCTTGATAAAGAAAGAAGATCCACAAACAGTATATTGATCATCACCTAGGTAAGTACAGGTTACTATCAGAATATGAAAGAGCAATTTTAAATTAAATTGATTATTCTGGAAGGAATTTCTGAAAACTGTGATGCTTTAGCTAAATTTTGAAGAATACTTAAATGTAAACTAGAGGGGAAAAAAAGAGCAATAAATTAAGTTGAAAAGATACCATAAAAGATTCATATACTACTTTCAATGAGACACTACTGCAAGTGGTTTAATAGAGTAGAATAACAAATATCCAGAAAATGCCAACAGAAGAAACCACTAATATGTAAATTAGCTAATTAAAAAATTAGTAGAGGAGATTAAATTCAGCTTGGCTGGAGAGGATGTATACATTGAAATTCCCATTGAATCCCCTGCCTCTCCCTTCATGTTGAATTTATCTGATTAAAGTATGTCTGACAAGTTCCCCTGAACTACTGTCACTCAGATACCTTTTTATAAGTATCCCCAGAAAGGTTTTGGGGTTTTATTTAAATGCAAAGAAGGTTTCATTCTATACCCTTAAAGAAGAGCGGATAACAGCTTACATTCTTCCTAAATATTGGAAGGAAGGAAGTTTAGCTTAGATACTTTTAGTTTTAAAGTCTCTAGAGGTATGCACTTTATTACAACCTCTGGAAATTATCTGCCTTATTTACGTCTTTTAAAAAATGACAGCCAGGGGGGCGCCTGGGTGGCTCAGTCATTAAGCGTTTGCCTTGGGCTCAGGTCATGAACCCAGGGTCCTGGGATCGAGCCCCATATTGGGCTCCCTGCTCGGCGGGGAGCCTGCTTCTCCCTCTCCCGCTTCCCCTGCTTGTGTTGTCTCTCTCGGTCAAATAAATAAATAAAATCTTTTAAAAAATGGCAGCCAGGAAATTGTATCAGTGGATTTATTATATCTAAAATTTAATGAAATAAACAAAATCATAGAATTTTCCCTAAGACACTTTATGCTGTCTCTGGTAATTAAAAAGCTTTATTTCAAATTGCTTACGGTTCATTTTTTAACCCTTTTGGCTATGATTTTGTGTGTCTTTACCGCTGGGCATTGATTGCAATATTTAGAAATCATTTTTCAGTGGTAAGTCAAGTGTTACTTATCATGATCTGAGTTTTCCTAACTTTCTTAAAGACAATGTAGGCTGAGAAGATGACTCTGACAGTTGTATTTGAATTGACACAAAGAAGACTAGAAATTTACTTCTGTAATGAATTGTGTAATATTTCCTTTTAATGTGTCAACTCCTCTCTTTAATACTGCAATTTATCCATCAAAACAAGTTCATAAAAAGAAAAACAAATTTTATGTAAAAGTAAAGTAAGGTATTAAAATTCACTTGTTGAATGTATTTTAAAGGAAACTGACATAGAGTTGAAAAATATACGAAATCCCACTGCTAATTAGTGACAATTGATGATAAAGCAGTAGTGTGTGTGTGTGTGTGTGTGTGTGTGTGTGTGTGTGTTGTTTTGTTAGACTTTACCACACCTCTGCCACGTTTTAAAATCTACAGTATGGTTGTTGTGGGCGATCTTATGGCCAATTGAAAGTGTGAATGAAACAGCAGGAAAACTTTGTGGAAAAGTTTAGACGGAATTATTTTCTGAACTACAGAATCTGTTGATCTCAAGATTTCCAATATATCGCACTGTAACTTGTTATTAAATCATTCAGGAGTACCTTTCTAGGAGGAATGACAATCATGCCATCACTTAGCGTACATTTCTTGTTACACACCTGTCATAATTCTTTGTATTCTGTTATTATCCGTCTCAGTGCCCATTTTTCCAGACAAAATGCTGCTTTGGGATTTTAAAATGAGAAATGAAAATCTATTTATAGATTGCTAAAAAGATATCCCTATCTGCAAACATATCCTGATGTGTTAGTCCATCTTCGCAGGTTAACAAATAAGTCCCCAAATTTCAGTGTCTAGCGGTAAATATTTATTTCTTGATTACATTACTTAAGAATTGCTGGCCAGTTGTTTTTTCCATTGTTTTTGAAGTAACCTGAAAATTTTTCCAGGAATTGAGCTGCTGCAATCATAAGGCTTCCCTCAATTGTTTCTGTTCTCTTAGTAACTATAGTATTGCACTATCTATTGTCCACTTATAAAAAAAATAATGTTTCGTATATTTGGTCCAGTTGTCTGTTAAGTTGGACAGGAAAATCCTATCTCTGTTAATTTACCTTGACTTGCAGGAATCAGCCATCTTATTTTAAACGATTTATGGGGAAAAAAATATAGAGGTGAACCCACTTAAACACATTTTGGAATGAAAATTACAATATAAGTTTCCGGTATACCTTACCTTAACCAAATGATCAAAATTAATATCATCAGTAATGGAATGTACCAATATCATGTGCCTCCTTATATAAAATACCAAGAAAGACACAAGATCACTTCTGTGGTATTTTTGCCAAAAACGTATAATTTGAATTTAATTATGAACAAATACCAGACATGGAGGTATATTCTATTAAATACTGGGCCACTATTCTTCAAACATTTCAATATCATAAAAACAAAAGAAAAAGAACTGTTCTAGATTGAAGGAGACTAAGAAGAAATGATGACCGAATGCAATGTGTGACCCTGAGTTAAATACTGGCCTATAGAAAGGTCTTTATTAGGACAAATATTGCCTTTGAATAAGGTCAATAGAGTGAAGAATATTGTTACATCAGTGTTAACATCTCAGTTCCAATCATTGCACTGTGGTTATGAACATTGCTAACGTTCGGAGAAGCAGTATGAAGTGTATTTGGGAATTCTTTGTACTGTTTCTACTTTATATATATTCTTTTCTGTGCATCAAAAATTATTTCAAAATGGAAATTCAAAATACAAAATAAATAAAAAACAAAATATTCCAGGGGCGCCTGGGTGGCACAGCGGTTAAGCTTTTGCCTTCGGCTCAGGGCGTGATCCCGGCGTTCTGGGATCGAGCCCCACATCAGGCTCTTCTGCTATGACCCTGCTTCTTCCTCTCCCACTCCCCCTGCTTGTGTTCCCTCTCTCGCTGGCTGTCTCTATCTCTGTTGAATAGGTGAATAAAATCTTAAAAAAAAAAATATTCCAATATAAAATGAAGCTACAAAAGGACAAAATAACCCAGGGCATTGACTTATTCTTGTGTCATGTTCCTGGAAGAACCAGTTCTACTGACAATATCACTAATGCCTTGGGACACTCCCACCTGCTGCTCATTCACTATGATGCCTACCTTTCTGTTCCATTATTAGTGCCATATATACTCTCCTACTTCCTATCTTTTTGTGTTAAATTGCAATCTGGAATTATAAATCCATACTTCCAAGGCTGACAGCTATCACATTTTTTGTCGACTTATGAAAAGTTTATTCTCAGTGCAAAAGAAACGACTTTTCTGTATCTCTATATTTTATCCTCCTCTAAATTCTAGATAATTATGTTAGTTAAAATAAAGTGAGTTGAAAAGTAGTTTTCAAGGATAAGTGTGGTTAATTCACTCCATACCATTAATTTAACATTTTCAATGTGTATATTCTCTGTCAAGAAAGGTACTTACTAAGTACAGAATGCCACTTTGAAAGTAATGGCAACTGCTTCTTTCTCATGATACAGTTTTTCAAGGTTTTCCTTACTGAATTAGCTTTAAGTTCAACTGAGCTACAGAAAACGATGTCTTTACCATATTAGACACATTGCTTCTCTTTTTCATAAACTTGGTGGTCTAGAGCTCACAGTGCAGCTCCACAAGCATCATTGACTCAGTGTGTGTTGTTTCTCAGCCCTCCTCAATCTTTAGCTCCCCGCTGGGGTCCAGAGTGACTGCTCTAATGCTAGTCATTATGATAGCAGTCCAGCTTTCAAGAAGGAAGATATGATAAAGGAAGGTTACCCCTTCATAGAAATGGCTTGCACATTCGTTTATGTCCCGTTGGCCAGAAATTAATTGCAGGGTCACAGCTAAACACCAAGGAGACTGGGAAATGCTGTCTCTCAGGGCAGCCATGTACATGGGTGTTCTGTTACTCTCTAAAAGTAGAATAGATACAGGGGAACAGCAGTTTTTTCAAAAGGTACAAAATAGAATACATAGAAAGATAAAAAGATCTGTAAATGATCCAAATAAGAATCTTTTCGTGCATAATTTTCCGATAATTTATCACTTAAAATGTTATGGAATAGCCTTTCGCTTTTGTACAAAACATCAAAAAAATATTGTCACTTACTGAGAGTGTCTTAATCATCACCCATCTCCACATTTAAAATTCTGCTTCGGATGTTTATTCACTTAAACTAGAAATCAGTAAGACGATTAAAAAGAAGTATTGCCTTTCATTATTCTAGAAGTTAACACAGTCCTGGGGCTGAAAAACAGTTATTACAAGCAAATATTTGACAAAACCATTGAATATGTCCAAATTGTATGGTGCTGAACACATTTATTAGGAAATCTTATTCACAGAGCATTGTGCACATATCTGATTTTTTCTATCCTATCATCTCTTGGACAGCTTCACAGTGCATGCCATAGAAATATGTCATTATAGACTTTAATTGCATGCACTTTATGGCTGCTGCCAACATAAGGGTAAAAAGATTAATCACTTCTGCAGTCAGTGAACATACTAGGCCCTTTTAAAGATTTTGATCTTATTCATTTTTCCAAAAGGTTCATTTGAATGCACAGAAGTATGTTTTGATTGACTACCTTCTCCACTATTTCTATAGTCAAACTAAAAGCCAAGACATTTATCAACAAGAGGAAAAACCCATTTGGAATACAATACACCTGGGAGTAACAACATTGAATAAAACTAGCTGTTGCAGTTGAAAGAACTTTGCATTGTTTTAAATAAAATGGTAAAGAAATGCCCTATATTAAATAAGGTAAATCATTTTTCCAAAAAAGCACAGTTATATGTTTAGAAACAAAAGTTATGAAGGTATTAGAGGATGCTTTATGCTTTTAAGATGCCCTTAAACAAAAGTGCAAGAGGCTGCTCTTCAACTCAAAAGTTGAACCGAACAGTATGCAGAACTTTCTGTAGATTTAAGAAAAAAATATTCTGTGCTCAATTCTCTGTTCATGCCTATGACCCCTAGTTATCTACAATGCTTTCAATATGGCTTTTTCTGGAACACTTTTCCTGCATTACTCTAAGTAGTTTCTGTTACTCTGGAGGGAAGTATGTATTATCAAAAGCAATGTCCATTCATGGTGCCACTTCTAGAATCTTAGTCAAGGCTCAACAACTAATCTTAGACTCCTGTCCTTTAAAATAGATTCAGGATTTCATTTCTGCTATGTCCAGTCATGCCAACCATACTTACTTCTAGTTTATTGAATGGAAAAGCTTGCAATAGTTGATAATATTGATTGATCTATGAATGGGAAATGCTATCCCATGACTAGAGAAAACAATCAAATATAAAGGGTGCCACAATTGACAAATGATATCAGGGTAAATTAGATCTAAATCTTACCTCTGTGGGGTCTCACTGTCACATTTGCCCTGTGGGAAAACCTCAACATTTCTAGCATAGTTGTTCCAGGTAACAACTGAGGGAAAATAATAAAAAACAATTTTTTTTAAGATTTTATTTATTGATTTGAGAGAGAAAGAGAGTAAGAGAGAGAAGCAGACTCCCCACTGAGCAGGGAGCCTGATATGGAGCTAGATCCCAGGACCCCAAGATCATGACCTGAGCCAAAGGCAGACACTTAACTGGCTGAGCCACCCAGGCACCCCATTTACCAAAATATTTCAAGTAGCACCTCAGATTACCTAACTTCTACCCCGCAGAGATATGGCTTGACCCACAGATCAGAGTTTAAAATCCCTTTTTACAACACTATAAAATGAAATCATTCCCTTGGAGGAGGATGGCAAATCTTAAATGATAGAGAAGAGATATTAATAATGTGGTTTGAGAGTTCTTTGACATATCAGTAAGTCATTGACTGATAATGATTAACTAAACGATTTTGTAGCTAAATAGGGGATTAGCCCAAATTGTGAACAGTCTCCTCTAGCTTTATTTTTTCATGCTAAATAGTTTTCTTGAAAATTCAAGTGAACATTGGAAAACTTCTCTGAGACCACATACCCAAATACCAGCCTTATGAATAAGCAAATTCTTTCCTTACTCTGAAGGAACCCTGTTTTCCATACATACAATCTCTTCGTTATGATCGTCAGTGTCCTTTTACAATTTCCATGGCCACCTTGTTCACTTTGTATTGCTAGAAGCTAGTATATACAGGAGCTGACTCGTCCAGTTTTCATTTAAGAAATAATGACTGAATGTCCCCCAAACTGCCCACATATTTGGAGCACCGTCTTTACAAGGAAATCATTCAGAACAAGATCTAACTGATTCAGCCTGGAAAAGAGCCAGATAACTCTTTCAGTGAATAGAGAGACCACTTTTACTTATTTTTACAAATTGATCAGTAAGAAGTATAGCCTTTGACTTTTTTTTTATTTCACTTAATGTCTGAAATATCTGATCTCTCAAAATCATAGACCCAAGTTGATGCCCTTATTTCAATGTCCACATGTCTTTCATTATAGAAGTTTAAAAAATATATCTGTTTCCCTGGGGGGAAAAAATAAAAAAATAAAAAAACAGTTTCTGGGAAATCCAATCTCAATCTCACCATTTTCCTCTAAAAGCACAAACAAAATGATGCATTTTTACAGAATGGCTTACCATCTGCCACAACTATGCAGGGTTAAACATGGGGAACATGGTCTTAATGACTTATTACAGTTTCAGTCTTGCTCAAATATATATTCTCTAAATGCAAATTTCTCTGCATCTTTGAGCCAAAAAAACCTGGCAATTCAGAATCTATGCCAATTATTTTGCAATGCATAGTAACCCTAGATATGTCACCAACCAACACAACATTCTGCCTATTCAAAACTGTATTGGTGGAAGGATGTCAGACCAGCACTGAACACGAAAATCAAATGTGAGCAGAGATGCAAATGCTCACTTTGAGTGATTGCAATGGGTGCAGACTGCTTTGGGAATACGGCAAGGTCATTCTGAGATGTAGGCAAGAGGAAGATGATTTGGAATTTAATATGACCCCCAACCCCATTTTGTACAAAAGGAACAAATAAATACCACACATATGTACCAACATGTGCCCCCTGCATTTTAGAAATTCAGCTTCTTGGGAAAGACAAACTATTCATCATTCTGTTATCAGAATAATTAAAAAAAACAACAATATTCAAAATGAAACTTTCTATAATTATAGAAGCCAAAGACAGAAAATAGCCAGAGTATTAGGTAAAAATATTTTTTAATTGGGATGCTCTTCTAAACAGGTATTACTGTATTTTTCTGTCCTCATTATTATAAACAAGACAGCTTCAATGTTAAGCTATTTCATATGCAAACACTCTTTATTTTAAATCTGTGCATTTAATAAAGAATTTCTTTAGGAACACCTGGGAGGCTCATTCAGTTAAGCATCTGCCTTTGGCTCAGGTCATGACCCTAGGGTCCTGGGATCCAGCCTGCATGGGCTCCCTGCTCAGCAGGGAGTCTGCTTCTCTCTCTCCCTCTGCTCCTTCCCCCTGCTCATGCTCTCCCTCGCTCTGCTCCTTTCTCTCAAATAAATAAATAAGATTTTTTTTAAAAAAATAAAGAACTTCCTTAGTGAATATTGACAACTACTTTCCCAAATCTGTTGTTATCATAGATTTTCCTTTTCAAATATTAGGTAATCCTTGACATTAAAAAAGAAAAAATTGCATGTCACTATCCCTCAAATATCTACCGAGTCTTATTATCTATTTTTCTGTTTCTACTTCTAACATTCTACAGAGCAGAGCAGCCACAAGTGAGAGTATACCCCATAACCTTGCCCATAGCCCTATAGCGTCAAGGAGTAGTACATGAAGCTTTTAGATAGTACTGATAAAGGAGTCAACAACACAAAGTTTGGATCTCTGATTCTCTGAATACTAACAGGCTGAACAGACACTATAAATAGCACAGCTGTGCGGATACGCATGCACTGTCACCTCAGTTTCCGGGCAATCTGATTGTTAATGCAACATTATTTTCGTTTGTTCATCAGTACAGCAAGCTGTTAGTATAACAGAATTGGCTGCTTACTTCTGCTTCTGCGATTATGGAGGCCTAAACAAAAGTAAGATGATTTAAAACCTATTTCATAAACTGTGTGTGGTAAGCAGAATAATCTCCTTTCCCATCCTTGCAAAGATGCCCACGCCCTAATCCCTGGAACTTGAGGATATGAATGTTATGTGTCAAAGGAACCCTGCAGATGGAAAGGTCACACACCTTGGCGAGAGTCCCCTGGATTATCTGGGTTTGCCCAGTTTAACCATATGGGCCTTTAAAAGTGCAAAAGGGAGGCAGACATGAGACAATGGAAGAAACAGGAGTTATTCAAAGCATGAGAGGGACCTGATTATCAGTACCGACTCTGAAAATAGGAGAAGGTTGCAAGTGCCACACAGCGTGGGTGGTTTCTAGAAGCTCAGATGGACAGCCGGCAAGAAACTGGCCCCAGGAACACAGCCCTGCAGACACCCTCATTTCCCCCTTGTTTAAAATTATAAGCACAGACCCAGTGAAGCCATGCTGTTCCTGGACTTTTGCCGATGAAAATTATAGATAATAAATGGATTTTGTTTTATCCATGCATTTTTGGTAATTTGTTTACCTGCAATAGAAAACAGAGTGTGTGACATACCAACTTTTACCCTTGAGAGTTAGTGGTCCGTTAGGACCTAAATAGCACAGATATGCAGCTTTGATTATTCTCTAATACTTATTATGCTCCTGTCTTTAAAAAGACAATGTCAATCTTAGTTGAGAAAGTCTGAATTCATACATAATAAGGATTCAAGGTAGTTTATTATATCATTAGTTTACATAACTGTATAAAGAACTGTATTGGTGTACTGTTACTGCCATAATAGGTTACTACAAATTTGGCGGCTTACAACAACGAATTTATTATCTTACATTTGCTTAGGTCAGAAATATAACCTGGGTCTCACTGAGCTAAAATCAAAGTGTTAGCAGACCTGTGTTTCTTTCTGAAGGTTCTGGTAGGGAAGCCATTTCCCTTAACTTTTCCAGCCTCTTGAGGCTGCCTGCATGCCCTCAGTCACAAGCTCCTTTCTCCTTCTTCAAAGCCATCAACATGGTATTTCTCTGACCATTATTTCACGTCTCCCTCTTACCATAGTTGGGAAAGGTCCTCCCTTTTTAAGGACTCACATAATTAGATCGCACCCAGCCAGAATCCAGGATAATCTTCCCCTCTCAAGGTCTATACCGTAAATCACACCTGTAAATTCACTTAGCCATATTTTACAAAAGCCTCTCATTGTTCTGCAGAAAAAAAATGGGGAAATTATTAGCTTGCTTTGAGTGCGTAACAATTGTATTTTTTTTCTTCTGCCCTAAAAAAATAATGATTTCCCCTTTAAGATGTAGGGGGTCCTAACCTCTGAAACTTGTTACTATGTTACCTTATAAGGCATAAGGGAATTTTACAGGTGTGATTCCAGGTACAGACCTTGAGAGGGGGAGATTATCCTGGATTCTAGGGGTGGATCCCATCTAATTACAAGAGTCTGGTTCATAATCTTATGAATTGTGAGTCCTACACTGACTTTGCCTCATTTCTGTCTGTTCCAAGATGTTTTCTTTTAGTTAGGCTTCTTAATTCAGTGTTAGTTTAAAATCAAACAAAACTCTCTTCAAAGACAATTTTTATTGAGATCATCAGGAGGTCTTGCAGACTTGAGAATTCTTGGAAGATGTCAGTTAAATGATGCTATTTATTTCATATGCAAACAATGCTTTCTAACTACAACTTCAAGGATGGCTTCTATTCTTATTTATAAAGGCTCACATACCTGTCTCTCTCAGTATCCAAAATTACCATTGGTTTATGACTGTAAACCCTATGTGTTCTGCTCAAATTTCTCAAATGCACTAAAGAAACTAAGTGAAAACAGATCCCCTAACAGGACTTGAATGTGTACTCCATGATGTTTTATGTTTTCAACTGTAGGAAACGGAAGTATTTAAAAAAAATTTTTTTAACTCATGGTTTTGGCTTCCCTACTCCTCACACATGCACACAGATAGAATGTGCATATGTTTTGTTCACTTTGTTCACTTCACGAATTCAGGAAATTTAGTGAATTCTTCCCATTATTTCCCCTTTTGGTCTCCTTTCCATTCTATACACTGATTGGCATTGTTGAATGTGCATAATAAAGAATTTAGGAAAAAGATTTTTACCCTCTGTCTATGGAAAACAGAAAGCAATTTCAGCATGCGTGTGAAATAGAGATTCCATTGTCAGATAATATTGACCTGAGTAATCTTTAATATTTCACTTTATATTTTCCAGAACTTCTTTGATGATCACAATCAGCAATGAGATTATTGCTTTTTTTGTTAAAATACCGTGTTCGATATACTGTTTTACAAAAATAAAACATGCTTAAATTAAAAAGGCTGAATACCTCGATGGACTTCATTTACAACATACTTTACACCAAGTTGTTAAGAAATCCATTAAAAAAAAACCAAAACTACCCCACAAAGAAATCACCCTAATCCTTGCTGTTAAAAATCAACAACTTTACTATTTCAAAATAATGGCAAATTAGAATATTATTCCCTTTTCTCTTTCAGAGTATGATTAGATATAGTTAATTTTATGTGGCTACTACTTTCAATGGGTTATGCTTTGTCTTATGTTTGTTTCATCCTGTTATTAAAATGTTGGTACAAAATACTCCCTATATTAAAAACCTATGTAAAATGGAACATTGGCTGTTTAATTTCAAAAGAAGTTTTATTAATGATTTTATTTATGAGAAGAGTAAAGGAAATTGTTAAATAAACGACTCAATCAAAGTATGCTTTATGCTCCTAATGCCTGTTGTTACAATAGACTCGTTAGGCATTTAGAAAGAAAACTAAAGCCATAGTGATTATGCATAGTATTGTATACTGTAGTATATCTATAATATTATACACAATCTAATATTTTCCTATGGTAAAAGATATCTTCAATAATGCAGACATATCTAACTGGATATAGACTAGTAGACCTGCCCAAGAAAATAATACATCTTGAAATTTTTTAAAAATATTGCTATTATGATAAACACCAATGACATCTAATTAAGTTATTTTATAGCTACTACTAGAATACCGACTTAACAGATTATTTCACTATCTTTTAATCCTTCGAGTACTATTTGTGGTGTCTGATAGTCAACTTCATGTGTCAACTTGACTGGGTTAAGGGATCCCAGATAGCTGGTCAAACATTATTTCTGGGCATGTCTGTGAAGATGTTTCTGAAAGATATTAACATTCGAATTGGTAGACTGAATAAAGTGGATTGTCTTCCACAATATGGGTAGCTTCTTCCAATCCTTTGAGAGCTCAAGAACAGAAAGGTGGAGGAAAGGCAAATTTAATCTCTCTGCTTGATCTGGGTCATCCATCTCCTTCTGCCCTCGGATATTGGTGTTCCTGGTTCTCAGGCTTTTGGACTCAGATTGAGACTTATGCCATTGGTTCCCCTGATTCCCAGGCCCTCTGGTTTGGACTGGGCTACACTACTGACTTTCCTGAGCTACACTTGCAGGTCTGTTGTGGGACTTCTCAGCTTCCATAATCATGTTAGCCAATACTTCATAATAAGTCTCTTTTTATATATCTGTATATATCTTATTGGTTCTATTTCTCCAGAGAACGCTAACTTATATATTCTGTATCAGGCAGCATATTAAGTAATAGAGAGATATTAGTGACCAGAACAGGGTCTGGGGTCTTGAAACTCAGGTTTAATTTTCAGTGCCTCCCAGCACAAATCACATTGTAACTAGAGTTGCCCAAAGAAGAATATCACTGATATGATAGAGAAGAAAATAGAATCAAAGTTGAACAAAGTGCATGTATATTATACAATCCCCATATTCCAAAGTTTGATTTTAAATCAATCAATGCATGGAAATCAATGTCATGGAAAACAAAGTCAATTAATTTATAGAGCTGATTATTTATAGAGTTTATGTTTTTCATTTTTTTGTATTTTTTTCTTAGTTCAAGAATAGCATTGCCTAATATTTAATATTATCATCTCATATTGGTTGTTTGGCTTGCACTTTCTTTTTTCTTTCTTTCTTCTGTTTTTTAACCTGTAAAATTTTCTGCTGGTGGGGACTTCCATTTCTGGCCAAGTTGGAGGGAACTGGACCAACTTTACCTTCCTGCCTGAAATGACAAACAAAAAATATGAAACAACATTTTTTAAGGGAAATGCTAATTTTTATCTCAAGGAGATATGAATATGCATCCATTAGAATGGTTAAAATTAAAATAGCTGATCCTACCAAGTGTTGATGCAGATGTGGAAGAACTGTAACTTCCTCACACTGATCATGGAAACATAAAATGGCACAACCATTTTAGAAAATGTTGTGGCCCGTTCCTTAAAAATTAAAGATATAACTGCCATATAATGCAGTCATTCCACTCTTCAGCATATATACCCACCAGAAATAGAAGCATATGCTGTACAAGGCCTTGTATATGGATATTCATAGCACTATTATTTATGATAGACCAAAACAGACATAACTAGAATTCCTATCAACAGGTGAATGGATAAATATACTTGATATATTCACGGAAAAAATGAATTATTATAACCTGCTACAACATGAATGTATCCCAAATAATTATGCTAAGTGAAAGAAGCCACACAAAAAGAAGAATACATACTGTTTTATTCCATTTATATAAAGTTACAGAAAACTAAAACTAATCC
The DNA here is from genome assembly GCF_017311325.1 of Ursus maritimus. Classification (NCBI taxonomy): domain Eukaryota; kingdom Metazoa; phylum Chordata; class Mammalia; order Carnivora; family Ursidae; genus Ursus; species Ursus maritimus. The sequence continues at coordinate 24,127,893 of NW_024426552.1, forward strand.
ATAGTGACAGAAAGCTGACCAGTGATTGCCTGAGGCCAAGGGTGGGGTGGAATGGAAATAAGAATGAGGGATTACTTGGTGGCACAAGGAAACTTCCCCAGGTGGTGGGAATTATATATTCATTTTCTTGAGATTGCAGGTGGTTTCACAGGAGTAAAAATATGTACAATATATTCAAATTGACATTTTAAACATGTGCAATTAATTTGTATGTCAACTGCATTTCACCAAGCCAATAAAAAAAGCTAGTAATGAATGATACTTAGATGTCTCAGTAAGCAGGATGCTTCCATATGATCTCGAATGAAATATTAACTGTAAAAGCATTTGCTATGCTGTAAGAAAAATACATTTTTGCTATAGGCAAATAAGCTTTTGTGTGTGATGTCTTGAATATCCGTTGACTGCTTTATGGTGTTATACAGAATTTTAAAATTGTCAGTAGACTGCAGGTAGAAATACTTAAAAGTGACTCTCATTTCCTTGGCTAAAATCTCTAGTGAATGGCGATCCAGCAAAGTATATTACAAGTGTTTTATTTCAAAGGCAGTTATATTTTAGTGCTGAGTGAGGGGCACCTTTATAGGGTCTACGGGACCCCATAGAATTTTTTAGTTTAGCATTTCCATCTAATGAATTAAATTTATTATGCCAAGGAGACATTTGGAATTGGCCATTTCCATATACTGGACATAACTTGAAAATTCATGATTTTTGAGTTTTGGAGAGAACAAACTATATCATTTTAGAAAGTATGTATTTTCTAACATTCTAATAACAGCAAAATTTGAATAGACTCTTAATTTCAGATTAAAAAACATACATTTGCATAATTTATTTTAATAACCAGTTTTGAGTACATGTGTATAATGTAAAATAATGGACAGCTCAATAATTTTATTCTAAGAACAAGGGAATTTCTCTGAAATATTATATTTTCAGGGTTTGAGTTTTACCAAGATGACAAACATTATCCCAAAAACGTCAGCTTCTCAGTTACAAATTTACAGAAATACTGATGTAAAATAATGACCGCATATATTTAAATGTTCAGTGCTCTTAAGAAGGAAGGAAAACAGACACAAAAGCACATTTTGAGTCCCTCTGAAGTTTAGAATACATAAGTAGAATCTACTTCCAATTTTACTATAACTATACTTTCACACCTATATGGAAAAAAGTTTCTTCCAAATTTTAAGAAGTTCTATTGGACTCAACAGAATTTTTGAGAGAAAAAAAGCATATTGTTTATTTTACAACTATTTTCTAAAGTGGACCTAACCTCAGGATATAAAAAACTGTTTTTCTAATTGAACATTTTATTTACATCAAGTATCAACTATTTTGAAGAATTTTTACTGCCTTGTGTCTGTTTTCTTCCCTGTCTATACTTTTCCTATAAATCTATTTTGCTGTGCTACTGGAATTTCATAGGAACTCTACATAACTCCTTATTAGTCCACCTACTGAGCTCTAAGTGAGCTGTTCCTCATGGTTATCACTAAGATTTTATGAGTGGCAAATCACTACCACTAAAAAGTAAGACGTTTTGAATCTCTCCTCCCCAATATTTGTGTCTTTTTTTTTTTTTAAGATTTTATTTTATTTATTTGACAGAGACAGCCAGTGAGTGAGGGAACACAAGCAGGGGTAGTGGGAGAGGAAGAAGCAGGCTCCTAGCAGAGGAGCCTGATGTGGGGCTCGATCCCAGAACGCTGGGATCACACCCTGAGCTGAAGGCAGACACTTAACGACTGAGCCACCCAGGTGCCCCCCAATATTTGTGTCTTAACGTAAACCTATTCAAGTTGAGAAATATTATAATTAATATGAAAATATAAAAGTTTAACTACAGTGCTATCTCTTAAGAACTCTTTGCTTATTTAATTACCAATTTCGTTATCTATTCTTTTAGCCTGCATTGAACTCTCAACTCTTAGAGCTTTGATAGATAATGCATTTCAACTTTTGGATTAACTCCAATGAAATTAATAGAGATTACCAGTACAGGGTCTTGAGAAGAATCCTGCAGCCATGATGGCTTTCCGCTGGTGAAGAAAGTGGTTGTCCCTGTGGTATTAGCATCCCCTGTTGAAGAGCTACCCACCCGCAAGCTGTTCCTTTGGTTTATGCTCTGTGTGTCTTAGATGATCATCTATCTGATTAATGGTGTTTCAATTTGCTTATTGCTACATTCTAAAAAATGCATACCTTGGTTCTGCCATCCAGAAATATACTACTGTCTCTGAAATAGAATCACTGGAAGGAAGTATGTGAGGGTACGTGCCTTGAAAGTCAGAGACCCATGGGGATTCATTACGAACTAAAGGATGAATATTTCTTAAGGGAAGCCAAATCTCCTACCAAGATAATAGAGAAGAACATTTATTAACCCATATTTATACTTTTAAAAATAAAATTAAGGGGTGCCTGGATGGCTCAGTCAGTTAAGAATCTGCCTTCAGCTTAGCTCATGATCCCAGGGTCCTAGGATCCCGCCCCTCATCAGGCTCCCTCCTCAGCAGGAAGTCTGCTTCTCTCTCTGCCCCTCCCCCTCCTCGTGCTCTCTAAATAAATAAATAAAATCTTTAAAAAAATAAAATAAAAATAAAATTAAATTCTCAAGACAAAGTGACATTTACTTTGAAATTGGCACTCAGTTCATTTGAATAATAATCTACTATGTATTAATATTTTTAAACTTATTCTCCTAGGTATCAAGTAAATATTTTTCTTGATTAATATAAAAATGTTTTCTACTTCCCACATATTACTATTATGAAGCACAAAGTCCCTCTTTTTATTTATAGTATAACCTTTTTTTAATTTTGAAATTCTATTAAGCCGAGTCAGACTTTACTAATAATGGCACTATGCAAGTGTTCAAAATAATTTTAATTGTTTCAACTTTTAGTGAAATTAGTTCTAATTAAAATCTTTATCTGGGTAAAACTTTAAAAATAGAATGGTTAGAGGCAGCTTTCTTTCATTTTACATAGCTACTTTTATTTAATCTTGCAACTTCCTTACATTTTTTCAAACTGTCTTCTGATTCGAAAATTATTTTGTCATTTTCTTTTCAGTATTAACTGTCCTTCCCCCTAAGAAAATTATTTATTAATAGTAAAATATCACCAAAAAGTATTTTTAATGTTTAACCTTAGCACAAAATTGAGAGTACTATGAAAGGGTTTCTATTACATATTACACCATGAAGGATACTTCTTATAGATTCAGTATAATTTTAGACCATTTTATGATGCTTACTTTTTCCATCATTTTAAATGTTTAAGGGCTGATGTAAACTGCAATCTGGGAAACAGATTTATGGGGACATTTTTAAATACATTTTCCATTTCTCTGAATAACAATTCACTTGGTTTTGCAATAGATCAAGTTTTGACATTAAATTTGGATGTGATGTTGCATGTCATGGCAATTCATTGTCCTTATCAAAGTCTCTACGTTGAAAGAAAGCCACACTTCACTTTTTAAAAGCAGTAAACTCAAATCTTGTTGTAAAGTACATAAATTATTTATAATTATAGCATAGGCATTATGTTTAAGAAATTTAAAAATTCTGTAAGTCAATAGCAATATCATCTTAAAATTATAGAAAAATAAGATTGGGATGGTTCTTAAATTTCACCTAATCCAACCATGCCTGTAATAACAAAACTCTATACTAGTAACAAAACTCTAAATGCTCTAACAGGCACTTAGGATATGCGTGACCACTTCCAGCTAGGATGAAGTCAGTGAATCTTTAGGCGATCATTTCATCTCAGGACACCCTTTCTTCAACCACTGGACCTACTTCTAAACTATAAAGCCATAAAAACCAAATTAAATTCATAACTTCTTCCACATGAGAGTTGTTGAAATATTTGTAAAGCAGCTCTTTCTCCACTCCAGTTAAATATTCCAGTGTTGTTCATATTTATTGCAAAGTTGGCACAAATTTCCTTCTCATCAAGCTTACTTTTTCTCTGGATATAACCCAATTAGTCTAGATGTCTTTAAATCTTTTATATCCATTACTGAAAGCAATCCTTTATGTGGAATCTGACCTACAGCAATTAAAAGTAAATAATCAACTCCAATAATACAAATGGCATGCTTCTTCTGTTATCACAAACTAAGAACACATTCAGCCTATGTAATGACCATTATATTATACAATGAAATCTTTATATGTCTTTCACATACCTGCTCAAACTCCACATTCCTTTCATCTTGAACGCTTATGGTAGGATTTAGAAATTCAAGTAGAGAAACAAGTAGTTTTGTTGTTTATAAAGCTATAGTCAGTAACAAACTTGGGTGTCCTCTGAACTTAATTTGTTAATTATTCTCAGACTCAAAGAAAATGGTCTACTATTAAGACCACAGTTTTTGTTGTCTGTAGGCAACCTCTGTAGATCTCTAGATTCAGCTTCATCATCTGTCAAGTGAGAATCATATTTCTATCTATCCTGAAATGATGGTTCATGAGAAATTCATTAGATTTTCTGCATAACAGCTGACATAGTAAGCACTGAAATAAATTAAGTAGATGAGGGTTGGTGGAGCCTAAGATCTCATACTTGTCACTTAAACTTTTTTTTTTGTTTTGTTTTGTTTTTACCAAATTAAAAGCTGAATTATGGCACTAAAATCTTTCTTGTCAGAACACAGGGAGGAATACACTTTATATAGTAGTTTCAAGAGCTTTTATCTAATGAGAAATAGACATGTGTAAAACAAATTAGAAATTAACATGAAAGCTATATGCAATGCATAACTTCAGTAAACATGGAACGTTGATGTTTGTGCACTGAGGTATAGCTGAAGAGATCAGAGTGGGCTCCATAGAGAATACAGGCTTGAACACAAAACAAAAGATGGAAAGACAGTTTTTAGGCAAACCAGCAAATGCAGATGTCCTGCACAGAGCTATAAGAAATCATGGCATCATCAGGGATGAGAAATAGTGAAACATAAACCATGAAGAAAGGACAGGAGAAAAGGAGAATCACCAGCACATAATTCATAATGGTACTGCAAATCATATATAGGATTTTAGATTTTTATTCTGCATGCTAAGGGAAATTTTGGGAATAAGCAGGTGGATACCATATTAAAGTTGTAATCATATTGTAAGGTTTGAAATATGAGTGTGACAGGAATAGAACACGTGAAGTTGAGCACAAGTGTGCCCGATGGCAGGGAAACCTATAAGAAAGAAGTGAAACAATTCAGTTGAGAAAATGTGAGGATCTAATGCAAGAAAATGGAAATCAGAATGTGAGGAACAAATAGTTATGGAGCATACTAGCAGTAAAACATTTTGAAATATTAATGTGGAAACTTAAAAGCAGACATTTGGAAGAAAATTGAGGCGGCTTGATTTTTGAAGCAGGAGAGATTTTGATTTCATTCTCTGAGAGAATAAGGAAAGGATTACAAATTGGATGAATTTTGCAACTGTTAGATTATATTTTAAGCTAATATACTTTAAGGTGTTAGAAGCCCAAACAAGGATGAGGGAGAATGAGAGAGGCTTGGGGAACATCAATAAGTGGCAATCTAAGACACAAAGTAAAATTGCTCGGGTAGAGTATGCAGAATAAGGGGAGATCTAAGTCCAATCCTTCTGGAATGCCAATGATTATGGGATATGTTTTAATGTGTGTATTTGCATGTTGAGGGAAAATGTCAATAGGTAGATTGAAGGTACATGAAATTGAGTTAAATTCCCAAAGAGAGGGAAGAAAACATGATCCCATGCCATATCAGTGGATTGCACTGTAGAAGAGATGGATGCCTTCCTTTGAGACTGGTAGGAAAGAGGCATGCCAAAGTGCTGATATAGATAAATGTGCAAGAGATGGGAGAAATTCGAAGGAATTCCTTCTTGATAGAGTTCATTTCCTAGAAAAAGGAAAGCAGAATAATCTGGTAAATATAAGGAGACAAAATTGAAATTATGAGATTTAAGAACACAAAAGTTGTAAAATAGTTGCTGATGTTAATAGGATAGAGAATTTCCAAAAACATGAGGATGACCCAGCAATGTTAAAGGCACAGGGGAAGTCATAATCTTCCTATGTATAATGAAAAATATATCCATGATGCTATAATTGTCTCCAACAGAATTGAGCTATTTGTTGTGAGATGAAAGAAGACAGATATTTTATGGGGCAGAGGCAGAGGGACCACAACCACAAGGGAAAGATAGCTATTTCTAGGAATGTCATCTGCAATGCTGTCTCACCAGAGTTCAACCCTCCATTCATGTCTCATTGCATGCTAGTCATTCCCTGCTTGTCTCTTCAAGAGTTTCTAGATATAACCTGAAGTAACATCCATTCCCCACTTTTATTCAAAAAATGCCCAGCCTTAACATCACAACTGTTTCCTCTGCACGAGAGAGATTTTTCCAAATGTTCCACCGTTGTCTGAGCCTTTCTTTGAAATGCTATTAAACATAAAAATCAATACTTAATATTTTAGTTTTTTACCTGTTTGAATTTTTTCATGAGTATTGGTATTATGGTATAATTTAATGTCTCAGTACTTGTCTTATACTGTATATCCATAAGTGTCCTTTGACAAAAATTATTATGTATGTTTACAATAAAAATTTTTGGGGTGCCTGGGTGGCTCAGTCAGTTGAGCATCTAACTCTTGATTTTGTCTCAGGTCATGATCTCAGGGTTGTGAGATTGAGCTCCGTGTCAGGCTCCATGCTCAGCTCGGAATCTGCTTTTTCCTCTCCCTCTGCTCCCCTCTCCCCACTCTTTCTTTCTTTCTCTCTCAAATAAATAAATAAATAAATTTTAAAAATAAAATAAAATGAAAAAATTATTAATTTGACATCACTGATTCAACATGAACAACTCTTTCTTGATGGGCATTATAGACTGAGGACCAGTAAACTTTTTCTCAAAAGACAAGATAGTAAAAATGTTCATCTTCGTGGCCCAAATATCTCTTTGAAGTACTCAAAATAGCCATACACAACATGTAAACTAATGGTATATATTTATATATATTTTGTATATATTATATATATTTAGATATAGATATATAGATAGAGATAGATGATGATAGATAGATAGATGATAGATAGATAGATAATAGATAGATAGATAGATAGATGATAGATAGATAGATAGATAGATAGATAGATAGATGATAGATGATAGATAGATGATAGATAGATGATAGATAGATAGATAGATAGATAGATAGATATTTTTTTTTTAGTGTGGGGGGTCATATACAAATAGGCAGCAGGTGAGATTTGCCCAATAGTCTATAGTTCAATGATTCATGTTTTAGAGTAAAATTGCTAACATACAGTGGTTTGAAACCTGCTAAGTGATCAACATTTCCATGTGTTGGTGAGACACTTTTTATTTTATTTTATTTTATTTATTTATTTATTCATTTATTTTGAGATACACTTTTTATTTTAAATTTTATATCTAGCAAGTCATGTAAAGATTTTTAGTCTTTGGTTTATGAGACAGTGTAGCATGTGTGTCCTGGCACATGAGTCTTACCAGTTATAAGGCATAAGGCAGATCATGTAACACCTTTATGCCTCAATTTCCTCAATCCTATCAAAAGAGGTAGCTGTCTATAATAGGGTTTCTGTGAGCATTCAGTAAATTAGTAATACATCATTTGGCTTGGATGAGTGTCTGGTACATAATAAAAACCCAATAGATACTAGGTTTTCAGAAGAATGTTACTCAAAAAAATTTTTCTACATTAAAATGGGATTGCTAAGAAATAAAAAGTCTTTCACTAATCTAGTGATAGGACCAATGTTAAAAAATAGGCTTCCCGACTTTAAATATCAACATTATTCCACATGTCTCAGTGAAAAGAAATTTCTGAGTTTAACTCTTAATGAAATATTTAGTTGTCATCAAACAAAATATCTTTGGCTTAACCGCACTCCAGAAAAACAGTTTTGTTGTATCTTGAGACACATTACTGCTCATTGCACATAAAGAAATCCTAGATTCAGTAGATCTATTTCAGGCAAGAAAAAGTGGAAATATATTTGGTCTGTCTAGAGAGAATGAAAAGATGAGAACTTTAATTCTCAGTATTAAATACAATAAAACCATAACTTTTAAAAGATGTATTATTAAATGTTTGTTTCTCATTAAAACTTAAATAATAGTAGAGACTAAAGTAATTAAATGTTATAAAGCCTCTTTTAAGATATTCTGATCAATTAAAGTTCTCTATATAAAATGAGTTGCCTCAAGTTCTTTCACTAGGTGATAGATGATGGATAGATAGATAAATAGATGATAGAGTCTTTGCAAGGACACCAGACTTGTGAAGTCAGATACATGTATTTGGTAAAGTTAATTTTGAACCAGTGATGTTAATGTGTATCTTGTAGTTCTTGAATCTTATTTATGTCTGGAAAAACATAACTTTACAAAAATACTTAAATTTGTTATAAATAAAGAGAAAACAAAGCAGTGATGGAAAATATCATGTTGTTTTTAATGTAATACTGAGCTCTGCCCTGACTATACTGCCACTGAATTATGAAATGTTAGAAATAATGTCAGAACACTTGGCATATAAAAATATTGATATAAACTACTCAAGACATAAGCATAAATGATGTTTATTTAGTGATGCCAAAATGTACAAACCAGAGTATCTGATACAGTGATCTTAAATTCAAGAAGTAGGAAAAAATATGTTCAAGTCTATAGCTGATTCTCTATAAATAAATCATATTTCTATGAATAATTGTAGGGACAGATGAATTCATGTAGCATAAAATATAAAAAGACAGTTTGATGGGCTTGTATCTATTTTATAAAACATTCTTCTTGCTAGATATATGTGGTTGCTCACTTTTTAAATCATCTGTAATAACAGATGCATATATCTCTAAAGAAGTGTGTAACACCTAGGACTGTCCTACCTCAACATTGATGAACAGAAGTAAAGGAGCCTGATGGCCATTAAACAGTCAAAAAACATTATTTTGCTGAAGAGGAAATAGAGACACTGAGAAGAAAAGCAATAGCTTTTTTCTTTGGCAGCTAATGAATGTCACAATTAGGACTAAAACCCAGATCTCAAAATATGACTTCAAACTATGTAAACTTCTTTTTTAAAATATTCTGCTTATAATTGACAAATGCGTTAGGTGTTCTCAATGGAAGTCACCAAAATGCCCGCATCATATTGTTAAGAGGTTTTAAGAGACCAAGGGATGGAGGAGTTTCAAGAAGAAATTATTTCTACAGTTGGGTCCATGGCTACTGTGAACTGACAGTAAGTATAGAGATTTTTAGGGTAACATATTTTAAAATGCATAAAATTTTACCACATATAAATTAACAATAAATTAAAGATTTTCTCCATACAATTTTTAAATTACCATATTGAAAGATAAGTAAGTGGATGATACAGGAATGGCTCACAAAATGGCACCATTCTACCTTCTGATAAATTATTTTCATAGGTTCCAAAAATACTACCATCAACATTCTTGAGATAATCACTCCAGGTCCACTGCGGCCATTACAAATGTTAACACAGAAAGATCTAAATATCTCTACATTTAATATGGATGACAGGATTTGGTTAAATCAATAGCTACTGAAAAGTGACTTTTCTCTACCTTTAATTGACTGTGCTTACTTGATTCAGTATTAAGATTAGCTCTAAACAATTTATAGAGGGTCATAATTTCCACAAAATCAATGTCAAAGAATGAGTTGAAAATGCTTTCATTTGAAGTAGAGATTCAAGTGAGACTTCTCATAGGAATAGTTTAAAACAGAAGCTCATACTCAGCACAAGCCCCCATGAGTTCCCCATGGGGAGGCACCTGCTATGGGGTTACATGTCAAGGAAACTAGAAAAGTCACAAAATTTTAATATGATTTTAAAAACTTTTTCTGCCAGTGTCTCTGTGATAATGAAATTTTGAGCATTCATGTTAAACACTAGTTTTAATTCTTATCCCATAACTTTTGAAAAAAAAATTCAGAAACCAAAAGAACTCAAAGGAAAACTTTGTTTCTTGTGAGTGTGGGAAGTGGAAAATATTGCAGTAGCAGAGCTCTGGAAATTGTTTAATGCTCTCAGTATTACAGGGCAGACACAGAAGTAAAAACTCTTCTATGGAAGAATAAAGACAAAAATCAGAGACTGATGTTCAAGTGATAGGAGATATTATAGTCAAGCTGAGGCCAGTACTGCCATGAAACTAGGTGGTCAAAGAGACCAAAGCCACCTGTGCCCATGTAGTATAGGACTGTGCTCATTTGCATACTGGACTTCAAAGCAAAAATTACTGTGGTTGTATTTAGTCCATCCACTATGGCAAATGGAAAAAAATAGTGGAAATCTCTACGTATTTATTTTTTGTTGATTTTAACTTTATAATTTTTATTTTCATGCATGGCTTATAATGTTCATAGCAAAGCAATGCATCCCCATGTACACCCAGTCACATACAGAAACATTAGCTAATAGTTGTTTTTCAGATATGGTAAATTAGCAAAGGTGTTCAGATACCTCTGCTTTGGAAGTAAGATGTGAAGCTTTCCCTAGATTGCAAGAAGTCTGGAAATTCTAAAAATCTGCAAGGAGTAGAAGAAAGAAGCAGAGAATTCAGTCATAAGTTGGTGATAAATAATGCCTAGGAAACAGGCCTCAGCCTAGAAAATGTCCCTGGCAGAATGGAAGACCCAACAGGTAAAAAGGAAAGCCCAAATTTCCCTAAGTAGATAAGAAATTAATCTCATAGCAAGAAACAGTTACAAATAAAGCACAGAACAGTATACAGAAGATACAGCAAAGAAACAGCAGCTTCTGATCTAGTACAAGAAAAAAACTAGTACATAATGTACAGATGCAACATAAATGTGGAAAAACCCTGACCAGCCCCCCTTTTTCAAGATCATGCAAAATGAAGTTTAAAGCAGGAATAAAAGAATATAACAAGTGGCTAAGGAAACATTTAGAGTGGGGTTCCATATTTCAGTTCTGTCTCTTACTATGAGACCTTGAATTTGTCACGAAAATCTCTCTAAATATCTCAGCATTATAAGTCCTGACATCTGTGAAATGGCTATCTCTCTGATTTCTTATAAAGAGTTAATAAAATTGTTTGTGAAATGTTTAGCTGATTGCCTGACACGTTGTATATATTCAATAGATAGCAGCCAGTAGTAGTATTCGTTTTGTTAAAATACATACACAGATTTAATGCTTATTGTCAGAGATGATCACATGAAATACAAGACACAAGACAAAACTATACTTGAAAAATTAAGGTGTCCACAGCATCAACTTTAGGAAAAGTACTTGATATCAAGTTAAGTAATTCATTACTGGGATGTCTTTAAAAGAGACATTTAGAGAAAGACTCACAAGCAGGAGGCAGCCATGTGAAGAAGGAGGTAGAGATTATTAGAGTTTTGCAGCCACAAAGCAAGGAACTTGAAGCTAGAAGAGGCAAGGAGAGAAATCCTCCTTAGAGTCTCTAGTGGCAATGCAGAACCATGAGAGAATAAGTTTCTGTTATGTTAGACTCTCAAGTGTGTGGTGATTTGTTATGGCAAACTTAGGAGACCAATATGACTCCTTCAAAAAATATAAAGAATTAATAGTTTAAAAAGAGCACAGGGGCATTGCAAATATAATACATTTATTGAGCACAGTGTGCCTGCTGTATATAAAAACTGTGAGGATTCATAGAGAATGCAAAGACGAATAGCTCCTAGTAATGAGAAACATTTGAGGTCCAGGTAACTCTTAAAGAATTCATTTATTTAAATTTTTTTTTTTTGCCTTTAACTTTTACTTTCTGGACAATTTTCAAAAAGCATCGTATTCTTAGTTGAGATACCCATTTTTAAAGTAAAAATGTCTAACACCTAGAGGTCTTGTTGGGAAGGAAATACTTTTCCTCTACCCTCTTAGGCTCAATGTCTGGGAGTGTGTGAATTAAACAAAAGACAGATAAAGAGGAGAAAAGATATACAATTTTTGTTAATATTTACATATACTAGAGTTCATAGAAATGTGAAATTCAAAAAAGGAAAAGGAGTTTGGATTTCAAGGGACCATAAACTATAGTAAAGTGATTACTATATATATATATGGGGGAAGCTAATGGAAGATAAAGGTTATTTTAGTAAGGTTTATTTACAAGGCTCATCTTGCTTCCAACTGATGATGAGTCATTGCCCTCTTTTTGTTAAGGTAGAGAGGGACACCTCTACAAAGAGAAGTTTATACCCTATGTTCAGGCAGAAAAGAGAAGGACAGAGAACTCTTCCTGCATCTGTTGATTCCCCACTGCTTTTAGCTCCTAAGAGTCCTGATGCCAAAGTATTTTGAGGTGGCATATCCTGGACCCCTTCAGTCCTAAACAGCCATCTTACCAAAATTCTGTGGACCACAAATAAAATCACCAAGTATATAAATACACATACACTTACTACCATAATTTATGATTGTTATTATTATTTACTAGTTACGATGAAAAAGCTAGGGTTATAATGGTTTCCAATTGTCTAAGACCATAATGATATTTAAAGGTATAGCCCACACTCACACTGGCACTTGTCTGAATGAAGTTTGCCTTCTGAATCACTATTATATTGCCATGTAACCTGGTTTCATATCTGTATAGCTTATTGTAATACAAGAAGTAATGAATCTGGGGGGGGGAGTCATTTACATTTTCATTGTGTTCTCATCATATTTGGTTTTCATTTATTGCCTTATGCACTCAACTATAATTTTTGTTGTTACAAGGTTTAAATGCCAGCAAACAGATAAGTGATAAACAAGTTGGCGCAAGATTATCATTTCCTCTAGAAAGATATTCCTTAAAAATATTCTCTAGATGTTTAGGCAGCAGATGGTATCTAATAAGTTAAACTCCAGTGGGAGTCATGAGTGAGTGATGATTAAATTTTAAATCAAATCATGTTCTCAGAAGTATCTTGATATCTCGTTTTGTTAATTGCACTCTGAATGGTTCAAGTCTTAGAAGTAATCAATGCAATTCCATGTGTCTACATTTAGTAAGAAATGTTCATTTACAACCTTTTACAGATAATCAGCAAGACATAGAATTATAAAATTCTGTTCACTATTTTATTTAACAATCCAAGATTTATTGAGCTCTTAATATGTGTCAAGCTCTAAAGCAGGTGAAAGGGATAAATGATACATGATTTTTCCCTCAATAAACACATAATCTAGTAAAAGAGACTGAAATTTGAGCACTAAGAATGCCTCTATGGCATAGGGACTTGAGAACATGTAGAACAGAGCCATTGTACAAAGAAAAAGGTGAAATATATTTTGAGTAGGTCAGAGACTAATCATGAAAGTAGGAATTACTGGGCAGACAAAGCAAGGACAGATATTTAAGACAAAGAGAATTCCATAAGCCAGATTAGAAATAGAATGAATAAATTTGAAGGTCAGCAACTTTTTTTCTTAGCAAGCATAACCTAATATTTACTATGTATTCACTATGAGATGAGGATGTGAAGGTACTAGAACACCCACAAACTCCTGGTGTGAGCACAAAATGCGGCAGCCACTTTGTAAAGCAGTTGACAATTTCTTAAAAAGTCAAACATATTCCTATAATATGATCTAGCAATTGAACTCGTTGGTATTTACCCAAAAGAAATGAAAGCATACATCAAGACAAAGACATAGAAATGGAAATACTTATAGAAGATTTGTTTGGAATAATCTGAAACTGGAAACAGCTCACATAATTGTAGAATATTCGTACAGTGGAATACTACTCAATAATACAAAGGAATTATCTATTGATACATATGTCAATATGGATGAAACTCAAAATAATCATGCTGAGTCAAAGAAGTCAGAAGAAATAGTACTTTTTGTGTGATTCCATTTACATAAAATTATAGGATATTCAAAAAATCTATTTTTTTAAGATTTTATTTATTTATTTGACAGAGAGAGAGACAGCCAGCGAGAGAGGGAACACAAGCAGGGGGAGTGGGAGAGGAAGAAGCAGGCTCCTAGCGGAGGAGCCTGATGTGGGGCTCTATCCCAGAACGCCGGGATCACGCCCTGAGCCCAAGGCAGACGCTTAACGACTGAGCCACCCAGGCACCCCTCAAACAAATCTATTTTGACAGAAAGCAGATCAGTGTCTGGGAATGATATGGGGACTGACAAAATGGCAGGAGAGAAATGAATTATGGACAGGCACTAGGAATCTTTAGAGAATGATGAATATTTTCAGTATCTTGATTTTGTAATGAATTCATGGGCTTATATATTTGTCAATAGTAACTCAAATTTACACTTTAAATATATGCAGTTAATCGTGTATAAACTATACCACATATTTGTATGTGCACAAGGATAGATAAGCCTAGAAATAAAACATTTATCTGACGTATGCGACCCAGCAATGTTGTGAACAAATGTTTTTTTAAGTAATGATCACAGTTCAATAGCATATACATATGAGGAAAATGGCATCTTACACTCTAGGTCACAGTGTATTTAAAAATTATTTCCAGATTGATAATTTTGTCCAATTCAGAAAGACAAGCAATAAACGTTAGACTACAATATAGGAGCTTATCTTTGGACTTGGGATAGGAAAGATTTAGTAAGCAAGATAAAACGAAACAAAACACCACTGACCATAGAGGAAATTTTTATGCACTTGAATACATTCAATTTAGAATTGCTATTTAGGGGTGTCTGAATGGCGCAGCCCCTTAAGCATCTGACTCTTGATTTCAGCTCAGTCTTGATCTGAAGGTTGTGGGATCCAGCCTGCATCAGGTTTTGTGCTGGGCATGGAGACTGCTTAATATTTTCTCTCTCCCTCTCCCTCCTCCCTTTTCCCTGAGCATGCACACACCCTCTCTCTCTCTCTCTCAAAAAAAAAAAAAAAAAAATTGCTATTCATCAGCATATATAACTACAAAGGTAAAAAGGAATGTCAAGAACAGAGAAGACATGTATGATTCATATATCCAACAACAGACTCTTATCCAGATTGCATAATGTGGTGCAACAAACCATTAAGAAACACGTAGTTCATTTAATTTTAAAAATAAAAACAAATTTAGTAGACATTTCACAGAAGAAGATATCTATATGGACAATATGTATGAGGAGATAAAAATAAAATGATTGTATACTTATTACATTACCAAAAGTTACTGATAGTCCAAGTTACCGATATTAATTTACTTAAAAACTAGGAATAGAAATTTCCTTATGTCAGTTAAGTGTATCATCAAATAAATTTCAACGAACTATGTAAAGGTAATTGTTGAAGTCTTAGGAAAGTATTTCTGTTCTCACCATTTTTTTTCAATAGAGTATCAGATATCCCAGCAAGTTAAATAACAGACGGAAATAAGACAATAGCAACACAAACAAAACAAAACAAAAAACAGAAAAACACAAGAATTCTAAAGCAGGAATCAATTCTGTCAGTATTTGTAGATGGCATTATTGCATATGCAGACCATTTAGAATAATAAAAGAGAATTTATGATATCTAGCAATATCACTTGCTACCAGGTAATATACAAATATCAAATGCAAGTCTGTATTTACTAAAAAAATAGAAAATAAAGTTTTAGAAATGTACCATTTAAAGAAACATTAAAAGTCTTTCAATAAGAAGAAATGAATTTAACAAAATTTGTGGGTTATTGCTAAACACACACACACACACACACACACACAAACTGTAAAACAGTAGTTGAGATGGTAGATTATGTTAATGTACTGGAAGATTCCATCCTGTAATGTCAATTATTCTAAAATAAATCTATAATTCAATTCAATTCCAATCAAAATCCCAGCTGTCTTTGGTTGTTGTAATTGACAAGCTAGTTCTAAATTTATATGGAAATGAAAACTGCCAAGAATAATCAAAGGAATCCTGAAGAGGATTAACAAAGTTGGAGGAATTACACTACTGAACATCAAGGCTTATAATAGGGCTAAATTAGTTACAACTGTATACTATTTCTGCAATGATGAAAAATGGAATAACAGATCAGAAGAAGGTCTCCCAAAACAGACTTGCAAAAGGCCATTTGACAAATGACAAAAATGAGAGCGCAAAAGAGAAAAGGTCTTCAGTACATTATGTTGGATCCATTAGTTATTCAAATGGGAAAAGTTTTGTCTTGACCCCTTGCTCATATGAAAGGCAAAATTTTATTCCAGATATTTTATAGAACGTAAAGTTAAGCCAGTAAAATGTTAGACCATTATATGGGAGCATACTTTTAGAGAATTTTGGCAGGGAAGGGAGGTATATTAATAAAAAAAAATAGTGATACATTTGACTGTATTAAAATAGAGACCAATTGTAAACAATTATAGTCCATCCCATTAAGTCAGTGAAAAGGCAAAACTAAAAACTAAAGAAAATACCTTTGTAGCACAGATAATCAAAGAAGACTATAGGCAGAATGCATACACCTTCCTTCAAAATCATAAGAAAATACAACCAATAGAAAAGTAGACAAGAGCCTTGAAAAGAAATTGTATATAACCTAGTATCCAAATGGACAATAAACAGACACAATTTTTTTCTCAATATTTTTAATAATCATGGAACTATAAGCTAAAAAACCTAAGTGAAATATCCCTATATGCTCACCAAAATTGCTGAAGTAAAATAATTGGCAATGCTAAATTTTGGCAACAATGCAAAACAGCAAGAAAATGTATATATTGCTATTGGGTATGTATATTTTAGAACTACTTTAGAAACTTTTGAATGTTTATTACATATTAAAATTGAACCTTTACATTCCATGTAACCCAACAAAATTCTCTCCTCTCTTTCTTCTCTCTTTCTCTCATCTCTCTCATCTCTCTCTCCCTCTCTGTAACCATCTCATCAAGAGTAGCAGGGATTATGTGTATTTATATATGAGTCAGTTTTCATGTATTTGGCATATTAGTGAACCAAAATAATGAAAATGAACACTAACTACATGAATGAATCTTACATCATAAAACATCGATCTAAAAAGACAGATAGGAAAGAGTACATATCAGCCCAGTTACATTAATTGCAGAAAGAAGTAACACTACCCCTTGATGTTAGTGGTTATGTGTATGATAGGGGTGCGTGTGATGACTGAAAAGGAAGACGAATAAAATTCAGGGATGCTAATAATATTTCTGATGTACTTGGGCCTAACTTGGCTATTTTCACTTTTTACTAATTTTTGGCATGGCACTTACGTTTACAGTGTTCTGAACTCATGATTACTATTAAATAAAGTCAACGTGGTTGTGCTAAAACCCATTATAAGATTATACCATTTTCAAAATACAAAGAAGAGGGACTCTTGGATGGCTCAGATCATGATTCCCAGGTCCTGGGATCGAGCCCACATTAGGCTCCCAGATCAGCGATCCCTCTGCCTCTCTGCCTGCTTGTGCTCTCTCTGTCTGTCTGTCTCTCTTTCTCAAATGAATAAATAAAAAAAAAATACAAAGAAGAATAAAAATATGAAAACCATGAGAAGAAGTATAGTTATGAAGTCAAAAGATCAATGTTTCCGAGGCAGAAAGCATAACAGCTTAGGATGCAATAATCAATTCAAAAGTAGCTGAAAACCTGCAAAGTTTAAATAAGACCTGACTTCACAGAGCAAATAGCAAGAAAATGTGTTTACTTGTTTTACCACTCTATGCCATCTCCTAGCATAATATTGAGTGTATAGCATATGCAATGCCCTATTTGTATTCCATTATCTTCAAGGATTATGTTAATGGTTATGTTAAACACGGACGGCATATTTTAATCAACATATGCACTCTTGCTTATTACTTAGTTTTGAATGCTTACATTTTCCCATTTGAATAGATTTATAATAATATTTGTAATCAGAATTGCTTGTTGGAACTCAAGATCAATATGGATTTTGATATAACAGTAAACACATATTTGATAACAGATACAAGCAATTGTGAAATAGATTTCATAGTGATTAATAACATACAGTATCCACTTATTCATAAAGTCTTTGAATTCATTGGCATAATTTTTAAGTAGGTGCTCTTAAAGGTTTGCACTGTAAAGTATATGCTCAAGGGAATAAGATAAATATGTACATCATTTCTGATAACCAATATCAATTGTCATTTCAAACATCACATTTCTAAATCTCAACACTTTCCTACAAGTCCTCTTGTGTTTGAGGTGCCAGGGTATTAGCAGATCAATTACTGTCACCCAGAACTGCAGTCCAGTATCCTCAGGGAAATAAGCAGCATCAGATTTTAGAATAACTAACAGCAACAGGATTATATAGACAAGCATATAAAATACAGGAAATAATCAAATTATAAAAAATTTTCACAGATTGAAATCTCATCTACATAACAAAGTGGATAAGGGATTATAGGGATTTCATATAGATAGATAGATGATAGAGAGAGAGAGATACATGGAAATGATATCAGTTATAATTTAGTTTTTCTTTAAGCAACGAGTAGCCAGGAGATCATATTGTCTAAGGATCATAGCAGTATTTCCCATTCAACAGGATGACTTAGAATATGGCTGTAACCCCATTAATAGATATTGCTCTTTCCACTCCTCTTAAACTGTCCATGTTTGTGACCTGCTTGTAACACAGAGAATGAGTGGCAAGAAGTGGCCCTCAGTGACTTCTGGGCCCGGGTCATAAAAGTAATGCAGCTTCTGTATTGTTCACTGGAACATTATCACTGAAGCCCTGGGCTGTCATGTAGGAAGTCTAGTGGCCCTAAGGCCACCATGCTGAGGAAGCCCAGGTCATATGGAGAGGCCATATGCTGGTGTTTACACTGACAGTCCAGCTGAGACCTAGGATAGAAGCCAGCAGTAACCACTAGACGTGTGAGTGGATATTCCCTTGGATCATTCCAGCTCCAAGCAGTGGAGCTCACCCAGACCGAAAGGCTTCTCAAGTGGGGATCCACCCCTTGGGGAGCAGACACAAGCATCTGCACTGTACTTTCTCTGGACTTTTGAATTTAGAAGAGATTTTGAAATAAATGTTATTGTTAAGCCACTAAGTGCCGAGGTATTCTGATATTCACAACAGTAACTAAAAGAAACAAAAAACATATCAATTAATCATATTTGAAAATCATTCATGAGAATCTGTGACTCAACTTCAACTATTTTCAGGTGAGCCAATACAAGTTCGACAGCATTTCAGCGTGACAATTATTCTTTGCCAGTGACTGTTATGAGTTCCTGATACCAACCCTCACTGAAGAGTTCATGTGCTTAAATCCTCACGAAATGGCAATATGAAGATAATACCAGACATTTAGGAATCAAATATGAGACAGGATGGAATTATACTTGAGAAAGAGCACATTTTTCTTGGTTAGCTTCATTTGTGAAATGACTTTGCTGATTTGGGAGATCTGAAAGTAAAATAATTTAATTTTTAAACTAGATAAATATATGTTAACATAATATATTTCTTTAAAAGAAAAATGCCTGAGCTGAGGTTAAATGTATTTGTAAATCTAGTTTGTATAATAGTTCAGAAATCTTCTCTAAACGATACTTTACTCGCCAAATCACAATCATCATTTATTTTTGTGATGAAGACTAAAAATTGCCTTAGTGGTATACCAAAATTATTTATTTTGGTTTATTTATAATACTTTCTCAATTTTATTTGCAAATTTGAAAGGAAGAATAACTTTAAGCAAATACATTGTATTTAATGAAGAAGCCCATTTCCTTAATTTTCAGTAAGTTGAGTATATGCATACACACACACACACACACACACACACACACACAAGGAAATAATAAACTTGGTAATTTAAGATAATAACATTTAGTCCAGTCTAGCCTATTTTGCCATGTGGAAATGCAGATATAAGGTGGTTGGATTTCCAAGTTTCAAAATAATCCTTAATCAGTATTTCAGTATGAAATACCCTATTTGTTTTAACTTTCGCTCAATGCATTAAAGCAGATTTATCTAGTTTATAGTGTAATTCATTGAATATGAAATTAAACATGATCACTAACTGGCACAAGTGACACAATAGCAAAAAGAAAAATTAGCATCATTTGAGGGAGAAGCCCTACAGGTTACTCTCATATTAGTAATTGAAAGTGGTTGCCCATAAGTGAAAAAGGAAAAAAAAAATGTCCTATGTCATCTCAAGATAAAAGGCTGGTATAGTATCAGTCAATAACAAAATGCAAATGTGGTAAACCATGAAAAATTATTTACTACAAATCAATAATGAGGTGGAAAAGAGGTAGAGTACAGATGAACTGTTGATGTTGCCGTTTAAATTGAGAATGCCAGATAATGAAAAAGAAAGCTATCATCGGGCTACATATTTAAGGTGACTTGCCGCAAAATAAAGCTGAAGACCCCTGGGCAGAAATGCAATTCTTGTGCATATTGAATGTCTGGAATGCTTCATACATCTGTTACACATTTGTATAAAAGCAATTCTCTATCCAAGCCCATTTAGTCTTTATGCTTCTTTTACCTGTGTGTGCATACGGAGTAAATCTGCAAACTTTATAAGAAAATATATTACTGCCTTAGAGGAAAAACGTAGCTCTTCCATATAGAAACTGAAGAAAATTAGGTTTCACGACCTCTGCATTTAGGAGGTTGTAAATATGTAGGTAGGAGTTCTCTATGTATAAATTCTATATAAACTGTCTTGAAGTTCTGATGGCTTTTTGCTCCCAGACTAAGAATCTGTACATGTAAAAAATGACCAGAACTTCTGGTTTCAGCTTCAACATGAAAAAAACTTTGGGAACTGTCATAGCTATCTCTACAAAAAAAAAAAAAAAAAAAAAAAAAAAAGGCTGAACAAATTGAAAAGCAATGACTTTTCTTGCACTCGTCTGACAATTGTAGTGCTCTGAATTTGGAGAGACAGGTGAACATGGAGAAAAGAGCCTGAGATTAGTTTAGCTGGAGCAGACACTGATGAATCTATAAACTGGCAGACAATTACACAGTCATTGATGAATTCCTGGAGGCTGAGAGTAAGAAACTAGGGGGGCTGCAGTCTTAGAAGGACCCCCACACTTTTGAGGGTTTGTAACAACCAGGAATACCCCCAGGTTCTCATTGTGAAGAGCCAAGAAAACTCAACTCATGCCTCTGGCAAGGGTGGAGGCAAGGAGGAAAGTAATTATTTTGAAATACACCAATGTATTCTGCATAACAAAAGTCTATTCTCCACTGAAAAATAATTTGAGATTTATCTCAATAGGCAGAAGAGCAATTATGTAATTCTAGCTCTCTCTAACTTTCCTGCTCACCTAAATAGGGATGGGGGATAAGAAAAAAAAAAAGGTAAGAAATATTTGTTAGGGACATGAGCAGGAAGACAAAATCATTTAAAAAACTGAGATTTTTGTTATAGAATATTTTTTTGTTATATAA
Organism: Ursus maritimus; assembly: GCF_017311325.1. Taxonomy (NCBI): domain Eukaryota; kingdom Metazoa; phylum Chordata; class Mammalia; order Carnivora; family Ursidae; genus Ursus; species Ursus maritimus. The sequence continues at coordinate 24,149,375 of NW_024426552.1, forward strand.
TATTTCCTTTCCCCGCCCTTTACTACCATAGCAATTAAGCACTAGTAAAATAATAGTGGATTACAGATGAAAGAGCTACAAGGCTCAAATTTTATTAAAGAAGAAATCCTTGGGGGACCACAAGGAAAACAAGAATAGCAGAGGAATTTGAAGTCTTTGCACCCATGACTATGACTGCAACAAACCCTAACCACAGCCTGATGCCTACCAAGATTAGCATAGAGCTTCACACTAAAGCCTACTTCCCTCAGTTCCAATTTATTGATGTATCATGCCTGGGTTTCAACAGAACATCATAATTATGGTAAAAGGCAGGTAAACAGTCTGAAGAGACAAAGCAAGAAGCAGAATCAGATAACTAACAAATATTAGAATTATCATGAGGGATTTAAAGTATGATTAATTTATTAAGAACTCTAAGGGAAAAGATAAATAACAAGCAATCCAGATGAATGACATAAGCAAAAAGATGGAAATTCTAAGAATATAGAAATATTTTAAATACTTGAAATCAAAAACATTGTAGCAAAAATAAATAATGCTTTAACAAGCACATTAATAAAATGAAAAGAGCTGAAAAAAGTTGGTGATCCTGAAGATTATGTCAATAGAACCTTCTCAAAGTGAAATACACAGAAAAAAGAAAAAAAGAAAAAGAATATAATAGTCAAGAACTACTGGCCAGAATACTGAGCAACAGGAACTCTCATTTATTGCTGTTGGGAATACAAAATGGCACAGCCACTTTGGAAGGGGGTTTGACAGTTTCTTACCAAACTAAACAAAGACTTGCTATATGACCAATAATTGTGCTCCAAGTATCTACCTAACTGATTTCAAAACTTACGTCCACATAAAAATTTGTACACAAATGTTTATAGCACTTTTATTCATAATCACCAAAACCTAGAAATAACCAAGATGCTCTTCAGTAAGTGGATGGGTATCCAAACTGTGGTACATCCATACAATGAAATATTATTCAGCAATAAAACTAAAGAGCTATCAAGCTGCAAAAAAATATATGATAAACCTTAAATGCATATTTCTAAGTAAAAGAAGCCAGTCTGAAAAGACTACATACTATATGATTCCAGTTATGTGATATTCTGGAAACGGCAAAACAGTAAAGGTAGTAAACACATCAGTGATTGCCTGGGTTTGGCAGTGGAGGAAGTCAGGATAGGTGAAGGGTTTTTTTAGGGCTGTAAAATTATTCTGTATGAATCTGTAATCATGAATGCATGACATTTTGCATTTTCCAAAACCCATAGAACTTTATAGCACAGAGAGTTAACCTTAATGTATGCAACTTAGAAAAATACTTTGGGGACATCTGGGTGGCTCAGTCTGTTGAGCGTGATTTAATGTACATAAACATTGTGAAAGCATCCCCACCACCTAGTTGGTTAACTCATCATGCATCACCTCACTTTATATCTATATATCTGTCCACTTATTTTGGAGAGAACATTTAAGTTCTACTCTCAGCAAATTTCAGTTACACAATACGGTGTTATCAACTATAGTCACCATGTTTTATATGAGATCCTCAGACCTTATTCTTATAGCTTATAGTCGCCCCTGGCAACCACTTTTCTACTATTTTTATGAGTTTGACACTTTTTAAAATTTTTTTTTAGATTCCATATATCAGTGATACCATTTTTCTTTCTATGTCTGGCTTATTTCACTTAGCATAATACCCTCAAGGTCCGTCTTCATTCATTCATCCACTGACTGATGCTTAGATTGTTTCCATTTCTTGGCTGTAGTGAATAATGCTGCAATAAACATGGGAACACAGATATCTCTTTTACATCCCGTTTTTATTTCCTTTTGATATATGTGCAGAAGGGAAATTTCTGGATCTTATGGTAGTTCTATTTTTCATTCTTTGAGGAATTTTCATACTGTTTTTTATAGTGGCTGCACCAATTTACATTTCCACCAGCACTGTAAGAGGCTTCCCTTTTCTCCACATCTTTGCCAACCCTTGTTATTTCTTTTCTTCTTGATAGCAATTCTAACAGGTGAGACAATATCTGATTGTGGTTTTGATTTGAATTACTCTGATGACCAGTGATGTTAAACACCTTTTCCTGTACCTATTGGCCATGTATATGTCTTCTTTGGAAAAATGTCTATTCACTTCCTCTGCTCTTTTTTTAAAGATTTTATTTATTTATTTATTTATTTATTTATTTATTTATTTATTTATTTATTTAAGAAAGAGAGAGAAGGAGCACTGGAGTGGGGGGAAGAGCAGAGGGTGCAGGATAAGGACAAGCAAACTCTGCACTGAGCCTGGAGCCCTACCTGGGGCTTGATCCAGGACCCTAAGATCACAACCTGAGCTGAAACTAAGAGTCAGACACTCAACCAACTGAGCCACCCAGGCACCCCTTCCCCTGCCCATTTTTAATAGTTTTTTTGTTTTGTTTTTTGTAATTGAGTTGTATGAGTTTTTAACATATTTAGGTATTAGCCCCTTATCAGATATATGGTTTGCACATATTTCCTCCCATTCAGTATGTTGCCTTTTCATGATTTCCTTTGCTATATAGAGCTTTTTAGTTTGATGCAGTCCCATTTGATAATTCTCCTCTTACTCTTGGGACATTATGACAAATGTAGATAATAACATTGATTCTGCCCACAGCACACTTCAATTAAGACCTCCAGTTTTTGTGTTGTTTTTTTCCCCTTTTTCTTGTTTTTGTTTTTTTGTTTGTTTGTTTGTTTGTTTGTTTGTGTTACAGACTCCTGAATTGAAAAAGTGTGTGGTGTAGTTTATTGGTTTGGCTTTGTGCAATATTGCATGAAATCTGGGGAGACCTTCTAGTATTTCTTTCCTGAATGGGGTTTTTTCCTTTGGTAGTTTTAATAACTTTTTGGCACTCTGTAGTAATTATGGGAGTTGATTCTCTTTTGCTTTTCTATGTTAAGGTAATGACTTTATAGGAATTTAATGCATTGTGGAAATTTCTGATGAACAAGCTGATATGTATTTCAGTAGTTTATAAAATCGCCTATCATGCAAAAATTGCAACACTTCAATTTGATTCTTATGTAACCATGCCATTGTACTGATATTTGGAAAACCTTTATACTATCCACTAGTACGGGAAACTTTTCTGTTACCCATCAATGTATAAGAAACCTTTATATTACTCATTAGCTAAAGGAAAATAATATCTGAAGGATTATTTTTTGTAAGCCTGTTGTAGAATTCTATAGAAATAAGGAGTTAAAATCATGCATACTTAAGGAATTGGTATTATATAGGATGAAACTTCACTGAATTTTACTGCTGGGAAAGAGGAAACATAACATTTGGGAAAAAATGCATGAATTTCTTAATGTTAGTTTTCAGCATGAATTTCTAAGATTGCCTGAAACAAGACTCAAGTGCATGTACTCAGAAAAAGAAAAATAAAGCTGTTTTCAGGCACAATTTCAAACATCAAAGTATGTTAAATATAAAAATAATTTAAATTAATAAATATAAACTTTAACTGAGAAAATAGGGGTATAGCAAAATAGGATAAATAGACAAGAAAGAAAGAATTGGGAAAGATAAAATTCCAAATATATGAATTAGGGGGGAAAAGCATCAAAGATAGTTTTAGAATATTGAACTGTATTTTGCTTCTGGAATAAATCATCTTTGTTAAGGATAACATTACCTACTACACCTAAGGTACAAGTTTTCTTAAATATTATATAGTATTTATCCATTTGGGTTCTTAAATAATATTTTTCTGTACTCTGAGCTATTTCATCAGGCTTCTGAGTTAAGATTTTGATAACCTCATAAAATGACCTGACAAGTTTTCCAGAATGTCCTTCACTCTACATTCTTGAGTTAGTTTGGGAATGTCTTTTTATGTATTGTCTGATAGAAAATGAAAAAGAAAAAAATAAAGAGAGAGAGAGAGCAAAGAAAAGGAAAAGAAAGAAAACTATATTGGTTTCATACCCTTTGTGACAGTTATTCTTAGATATCCTTTGCAACCACCAGTAAGTTGCAATCTGAGTCACCCAGGTGCCCCTAATAACAATTTCTTATATGACAAATTATTATTTGGGAAAAATAAAAATTTTCCTTGAGAAGATATTGAGTAAGCATCATCATTAATCAAAAAGACTGAAATATCCATAAAATATGAAGTATCCAGACATTTATTTGAGAATAGATATATACAACATAAGGAACTAAAACAAAGGAACAAAAATAAATTTTATTTATTTACTTGAGAGAAAGAGAGCACAGAGTGAGAGGGAGAAGCAGACTCCACCCTGAGCAGGGCACCTTATGTGGGGCTAAATCCCAGGACCCTAGGATTATGACCTGAGCCAAAGGCAGACACTTAATTGATGGAGCCACCCAGGTGCCCCAAAGATGAATTTCAAATAATCAAAGGAGACACCAAGTTAGATGGTTGATAGTTGTCAATAATCCAAAATTCATCTATAAGTTCATCTTCATCTTGCACCAAAATAAATTTTATTTTTGTACCAAAATAAATTCTAAATGAATAAAAATGTCATTATAGATTTCATTAATGGCTGTGATGGTGTAACAAGGATTCTACATAACCTCTCATTATAACTAAGAAAACTGCAAATAATATGAAACAATTCGTCTCTGTTATTGTGCACCAACAGGAGTGGGATTCCTGGGAGAAGGGAAAGCAGTTAGCAGACCTCAGTACGATTCCAGCATTCTGCCTACAGTTAATTATTGGTCTGCAGATGCAGGGAAACTCCGCAAAGCTGGGGAAATAACCAAAAAAGAGTCATAAACTTAACAATTCCCAGAGCTTGCATAGAATGGGGGACATTTGAGCTCAGAACAGAGTGGAGAATGACCATATTTAATGCTTTTTCCCAAACAAAGGATTCTCTATTTTCATGTTTCTCTCTTTTTTAAATGTCTTCTCATTTATTTATTTTGCCTCGGTTCAGGCAGTTTGGATTTCCCTCCATGGCCTAGAGACTCAGATAATTTATCTCGCCAGCATTCCTGATCACAAACTGGCGGAAAAGAAAAATAAATGGCAAACTCTTTCCACTGGAACATTTTGTCTTTGTTAAATAAAACATTTCCTCTCTCTGATGATGGCCATTCGGTTGGTTCCTTTGTTATAGATGTCCATATATCAAGGCAAAGGCCTAGGTTTATATTCACGATGAGGATAAAGAACAGAAGCCCGCTTTGTGGATGCACGCACATCTTTCCATTAGTGTAAGTGCTGAAACCAGCCACTCTGACTACCGTATTCTTGAAAAGGAGATTGGTTTGTAAAAAGTGCTGTGTATTCACCAAAGAGCTTCAGGAATGATAAAAAGGCTCTATGAATATTGACTTTAAAAAGTGCTCAAGAATTGAAGTGGAAAAAGAAGTTTAAAAATAGCATGTTTAACAGGAAACAAAATGTAGGGGAAATCTTATTTATTTATACCCCCCAAATATTAACAGATATAAGGTTTTATGTGATGGTCACTTGTTTTCCTCTTGCATCCCTGTATTCTTTTTGATCTTTATATTAAGTAAGTAATCATTTTTATAGTTATTGTGTCAATATTTTTTAGTGGTATACTATCATTATTGGTTTACATCAAGTCCTTGGTACAAAAACCAAGTGAATCCCATACCTACATCCAACATACTCTCTCCCTCTTCTCATAATTATTCACTCGCATGTACTTAATATGGATCCTTAATTACATATGTATAACTTCTATTATTTCCAAATTTATGAAGCAACTTAATGTATATCAGCATTCCTACCAAAAAAAGAAAAAGAGAGAGAAATCAGATTTTCTCTATTAGGGGTGTGTGTGTGTGTGTGTGTGTGTGTGTGTATGCATGCAATGAGTGCACATTGGGGAACTAATGAGCCAAACAGGATTTGAAGGGCCAAGATCCTATTAAAAAAAAAAAGGAACTATAGTGAAACAACCAATTTTCTGCTCATACTTTTTTTCTCACAAGATTTGCTCATTCTTCCCAGAGACAGGGTAGAAGCTGGAAATCCAGAGGGCCTAAACACAGAGATACTGCTAAGTGACAGAGAATCCATTAGAAATTTAGCAATTTCATTAGACTTCGGAAAAGAAAAATTAGAATTCACAGCTATGGAAGCAGCCAGAAGTTAGAGGCAGAGGGTTAAGATACTCATGGGCTGAATTGTGCCCACCCCCAAATTAAGATATTGAATTCCTCACCTTCAGTTAGGAGATAAGACCGGTAAAGAGGTTTTTAAGGTAAAATAAAGTGTATGGGTAGACTCTAAGCCAATACGACCGGTGTTCTTATAAAGGAGATGAGGACACAGACACAGGGAAGACCATGTGAAGACACTGGAAGAGGACAGCCACCTACAGGCCAAGAAAAGAGACCTCAAAAGAAACCAGTTCTACGGACAGCTCAATCTAGCCTCCAGAACTGTGAGGGAATACATTTCTGTTAAGTCATTCAGTCTGTGGAATTTTGTTATAGAAAGTCTAGCAATTAATACAAATTCCAATGAGAAGAAACATATAAAAATTTGAGCCTCACACTGTGCTGGCCTTTCCTTCAATGCATTGGTCAAATTTTTGAACAGCAAAGGAAAGCAAAGCAGGAATCTGATGAAGGGGGTAATGAATACATAAGGAGTCTCATGGTCCTGAGGAAGCAATATTTGAGTTCATATCTTCCAGGATCTCAGGAAAGTTGGAGGACTATGCCCTAAAATCTGGTACAAATTAGGTGGAAAGAGCATTACCAAAACAATAACTGAGGCTTGAATTAGCTCTGGCTCAGATCAGAACAAAGTGGTATGCCACCTTGTATCAGTCTACTTAGAGTAAGATGAACTTTCTCTTGAAGGAGGTGACATCATCCGTGTCTTCCATAATTGCCATGCACAGTGTTAGCCATATAAATGGTTATTCCCAGGTATATGGGGGAAAAAGACAAAGAGACAAAGTATACCTTAGAAACAGACCCACAAATGATTTACATACAGGAGCTATCAGAGTAGATAAATTTAAAATTGTGGTGGTTAATATGTTGAAGAAAATAGAAAGCAAGAAGTATAGAAGTGATTAGGTTTGGGGTAGTTTTTAGGTTTGGAGGCCAAAGAATTTCCTGTCAAATTGGATGTAGATTTTAAAAGAAGTACAGGTACTATAAACATTATATTTGCACCCCTAAAATTCATATGATGACATCCTAACCTTCAATGTAATGGTATTAAGAGGTGGGCTTCTGGGAGGTGATTAGGTCATGAGGGTGGAGTTCCCTTATTAGTGACCTTATACAAGAGTCCCTGGACAGTTCCCTTCCCCTGTCTGCCATTTGAAGATGTAGTGAGAAGAAGTTCACCATCTATGAACCAGAAAGTGGGTTCTCACCAAACACCAAATTGCAGACACCTTGCTCTTAAACTTCCCAGTCTCTAAAACTGTGATCAGTAAATGTTCTTTGCTTGAGAAACTCATTCTATAGTATTTTGTTACAACTAAGACACACTAAGACAATAGAGGAGTTGAAGATGATACCAAGATCTCAAGTTCTTTCTGACACCAAATATATGCTGTTTTTTTCTAACACCAATTCTCTGATATCAACTGTATATCCAGCAGTTAGTGCAAATCCCACAAGTTAAGGGCCCAGTTCAACAAGACTGACCCCACCATAGATGCCTGTCATAAGTCCCAGGACTGGGGCCCCTGGGTGGCTCAGTTGTTAAGTGTCTGCCTTCAGCTCAGGGTGTGATCCCATAGTCCTGGGATGGAGCCCCGCATCAGGCTCCTCCACTGGGAGTCTGCTTCTTCCTCTCCCACTCCCCCTGCTTGTGTTCCCTCTCTCACTGGCTGTCTTTCTCTCTGTCAAATAAATAAATAAAATCTTTTAAAAAAATAAAAAATAAAAAAAATAACTCCCAGGACCAATCCTGATATCTGACCAACAGACTATAAATCAGGGGTTCCCACAACCCCTTTGTCAGTTTGGTAATTTAGTCAAGTGTTCACAAAACCCAGGAAAATACCTTACTAGTGATATTAATGCATTATAAAGGATACAACTCAGGAAGGACCAACTGAAAGAGACGATAGAGCAAGGCGGGGGGAAGGCTGTATTAATCCTCCCTGCCACCATCCCAGAACTTTATTGTGTTCACCAACCTGGAAGCTCTCAAAGCTTGGCTTTTCTATGGAGATTTAATTAAGTAGATATGATTGATTAAATCATTGGCCTTGGGGATTGAATTCAGTCTTCAGCCCCTTTCTCTTCCAGGGTGATTGTGGGTAGAGCTAAAATTCTAACCCTCTAATCACCTAGTTATTTTTACTGTTGACCAGCCCTGTCCTAAAACTATCTATACATTCACCAAGAGTCACCTCATTAGCATAAACTCGGCTATGGTTGAAAGGCATTCCTTATGAATAAACAGAAGGCACTCCTATATTTCAGGAAATCCCAAGGATTTTAGGAGCTCTGTGCCACAATTTTTTATTTTACCAAACAAGGTTTTTTACCTAAACACCTTTACAAACAATTGTAAAGATACAATTTCTATTAATTAAAAATAGGAAAACTTCAGGCAGTTTAGTTTTGAAGGGGAACAACAGTTTAGCTTTGAATATCTTAAATTTGAAAAGTCAAATAGTTTTCTAAGAGGAGATGTTGCGTGGTTGTGTCAACAGCCATAAGCTAAATCAAAATGTGATAAAATATTGCCACAATGATTAACATAAATTGCATCATATTTTCTTATTTAAAATGTGTTCAATCTAATAAATAAGAAAAACACCAAAAATACACTAGAAAGATAACATAAATAGGTTATGCCACTAATTATAGAAGAAACACAAAAGCCTAATTAGCTGCTAAATAACTCAGGACTGAATAAGCCAAGCTAAATAAAATGTGATTTTTTTTTTCTAAACAGATGAAATTAGTGTTGATATTGGCAAAGGTGAATAAGTTACAATAGCATTGATAGGAAGTGTGTAGTGTTATTGGTAGTACTAGTATAAGTTTTTTGGAGAGGAGCAAAGGGATTAGTTAAGAAGACCTAGAATATATTAATTCCCTTCCATGGAGTATATTTTTTTGTACTTTTATAGTAAGAAAATAAGGCTTTTGTAGGAACGATATCTGGAGTACTAAGAATTAATTAATTAATTAATTAATTTATTTCCTAAATGGCTTATAATTATCTTAAGAACCAGAATCATGTCTTATTCCTTTTTTCTTGTTTGGGGTTCATTAAATCTTGTCCAAATCAATTGGAATTCACTGACATCCTATGCCCGAAGTATAGTGGCTGGAATGAATAAATGCTTCGTGACTGTGCGTAAACAATACGTGTTAGTTTCCTAAGGCCGTCGTAACAAATTACTACAGACTTGGTGGCTTCAGACAACAGAAATTTATTCTCTCCCAGTTCCGGAAGATGGAAGTCTGAAATGATATTGGCAGGGTTGGTTCCTTCTCAAGCGTCTGATACAGAAACCACCCCATGCTTCAGTTAAAACAGAAACTGACGTGTATTAAATTTTTAAGAGTTTATTTGAGCAAAAGTCAATTTGAGTTTGGCAGTGCCAAATTGGAAGTGGTTCAGAGTGCTCCTACAATAGAAACAGGGGCAAGACTTTTATAAAGAAGATGCAGAAGTAAACTGAGGAAAGTATTTGTCTGTAGTTTAAGTGGTTGCCTCATCTGGGAAAGCATCGTTGGCTGTTTGTGACTGATTGCCCTTAGGTTTTGATTTTTTAACCTTGAGGCATTTATAGGCTTTAGTTTTGGTTTTCTTACCTAGGCTACTAAGGCATAAGAGCTACCTCTAATGGCCTCCTTGTTTAATTAACTTAACACCTCTCACCCAGCTTTTGGTGGTTGTAGGCAATCTTTTGTATTACGTGGTTTATAGATGCATCATTCCAATCTCTAGTTCCATCTGCCCATGTTGTTCTCTATGTGTGCGGCTTCACATGGTCTTCTTATAAAAGCACCAGTTGTTGGATCTAAGGCCCGTTGTAATCCAGTATGAACTCATCTTAACTAATTACATCTGCAAAGATCTTATTTCCAAAGGGGGTGACATTTTGAGATGACAGGTGGACATGAGTTTTGGGGTACACTATTCAAACCCCTGCACAATGTGATTTTTTCCGTTTGAAAAAAAATATTACATGGTCTATTGCATATCTAAGATATTACTGAAGTGACACTGTTCTTCACTGCCCCTTTGTTTAATCTATGAAGGGATGTTTTATAAGCCTAAAAAAATGTCTATTGCATATCTTATAAAAATCATTCAGTAGCCCTAATTATGTGCAGTTTATTGTTGGGAGTTTTTAATTACTCAAAATTCAATATGTCTACCAATCAATTTAGAATATGTCTACTTGTTTATCATTTCATGAGATACTATGTGATCTATAAATTGGTTTGTGGTGAACAGCTACTCTATTTTCTTTTGTAATGTAGATTTGAAGCTGAGAATTAACAAGACTATATAACGTAGGGGTAGATAAATATGATTCTTTTATTTTTTTCCAAATAAACTTATTAACTTTGAATAAGGTCCCAAGTTTAAGGAACAGTTTTAATTTTTTTGGATTCTTATGTCTTATTTTAGAGTCTCATTCATAGAGAAACATAATGTCATTTTTAAAAACACTTACTGAAACAAGGCAAATCTAAAAATGACTGCTAAGGAAAGTATCTTTGTTTTAGGTTAATCTCCTATTGATTTAGGACACTTGCAAATTAATGAGGCATTGCAATAAATTGACTCATATGTTTTTTCTAATTTCTATAGTAATTTAATTTAATTATTTTATCACATTATCCTCATCTATATATAATATGTCAAATTATCAGAGCTCTAACTCTAAAACTACAATTTTTAGTAGTTTTAATCATTTCTAATAATTTCTGTTTTCAAATTGCTATTTATACAATAAATCTGAAAAGTCTGCTATTAAGTCATTTTAGAGTACTCTAATTAAGCATTTCCACAGAGCTGATTATCGCTTAAATTCTAGACCCATGTGAGTAGAAAATTAGCCTATTCATTTACTATTCTGAATGAGAAAGGAAATTATTATAATAACATTTCTAGTGCATTTAAGATAGAGGAGCATTGATTAACTGGGCAAAGACCTTTTTATGTTTAAATATAACATTTCAGTAGTTGTCATGTACAATTGTTTAGCTATTAGGAATAATAGCAACATTTGCTACTGACGATGGCCATATGTCCCTATTTGCTTGGGTCAGTGCTGATATATAACTGATATTTTTAAGTAATCATTAATCATGCTTCCACCTTCATTCTCAAGAATGTCCTGGTTTGGACATAATAAATATTATATCCACCTACTGATACTATAGGCTTGTCTTTGCCTATAAGTATGAAGATTTAATCACATGCCAAAGATTAACTCTTCACATCTGGAGAGATGAAACCATTATGAATCCTATTTACCAGCAAGAACTGTCCAGTATTGGTTCATGGTAAGCTACATACTCATCCATTTCTATTCAGTAGTATATGCACAGATTCCAAATGAGTTACATGAGTAAAACTGAAGAACAATGCCTTTTCTCTAAGTAAGATTTGAATCCAATTCGGTAACCATGTTTAACTCTTTTAATTAATTTTTTAAGGATTTTATTTATTTGTCAGGGAGAGAGAGCATGGGCATACAAGCAGGGGGAGTGGCAAGCAGAGGGAGAAGCAGGCTGCCCCCCTAAAAAAGGAGCCCAATGTGGGACTCAATCCCAGGACCCTGGGATCATGACCTGAGCTGAAGGCAGACACTTAACCAAGTGAGCCACCCAGGCATAACCTCTTTTAATTATTTTTATAAGAACAACTATTACCTACTGATAACTTGAACAAGTGACATTATAGGTAACTTGTATTTTTAAAATGTTCTTTCTAAATATTTCTCAAATCCATGCACTACTGTCACCAGTCTGAGCCACCATAATTTCTTCTGGACTACAGGAAATGTTACTAGTCTCTGGATATCCACTGTGGGTGTCCTCAAACTTGCTCTTTTTGAAATCTAATGATGTTATATTCCTCCAACCCTGTGTTCTACTCACATAGTATACTCTCTGCCATTACTGTTCATAATGACCAACTGATTATTAGTACAGTTTCCAAATCCTTCATAATTTCATGCTTACCAACTCTCAAACTTCACATACCACACTATTCTTAATGCATTTCACTATTCCTATCTGTGCACACTCCAACCCTTCCTCCTTCTTGCAGATACTTGAGGTGTCATGCTTTCTTCCGCCTTACTCCTTGTGTATGCATTTCTCTTTGCCTAAACACTCATCTTCCCAACACCTACTTTATCACCTCCAATCTATTGCTTATGTAATTCTTTCTATCCAGATTCAGTTCAATTCTTAAGAGAAAAACTTTCTGAATAGATCAGTGGAGACAATATTAGATGGTCTTGAAGACTCATTTATCTCCTTCTTTTTGGTAACTTTGCCAAGAGCCAGCGCAGTTGACCTAAGAAGTCTAGAGGGAGAAAATAATGTCACTGGTTGATATCAATGTGCCTTACATCAAGGACTTGTGTCCTGGGCTATCCTAAGTAGCAATGTTGTGGGGATGAGTTTTGTTCTCATGCTTAGAGTGATATCTCCTGTGCACCCAGGATGGTTTCTCTCTACTAAAACCTTCACCAGAATGCATAGAGCATTTATGCTTGGTCTAGGCAATAGAATAATGAGAGTTCAGAGGACTATATGCACCCTACTACTTCTCCATTTACAAATTTTCCCTAATATATCACAGGTTATATCTGCAACTTGTGGTGCCAGGGTTGTATGTCCAAGACCCCATGTACGATAATCAGCATCATGTATTTTGTATCTTATGGCACTCCTCTTTAGGTCACTTAGTGTAATCTCACCTGTTATATGTTGGTACAATATACGATTATTACAATTGTTTGATTAATGTCTGTCATCTTATTTGAATCTATGCTTCATGAGGGAGTGAGAGGGAGATTGTTTTGTTTTACTTGTGTCTCAAATTTCTGACACAGTTCTTAGTATATGGTAAATGTCAATAAACATTCTTGAATGAACAAAATATTTGATAACTCATTTAACCCAATGAAATGGGTGATAAGAAAAAGATATCTGCAGATGAGATGACATTTCAATGTCTCTCAAGTTATCTCACAGTGACTGATAAATTATATGCTTCTGGCAAGAAAAAGGACAGGCTTAAGTGTTTGGTGAAATGAACCCTTTCTGATAACCTGATGTTACATAGATCATTTAAATTACATAATTTATCAATTAGGGCTACAAAGGAAGAGAGATGATGCAATATTTGTCATCACTTCAGAGGGTGTAATGACATGAATGAGAATGTTGATGAACTGTTTCAAGATATTTCAAAGAAAGGAGATGAGGGCATCTTATATTTAAATACCACCATATTTCAGGCTTTCCACCATATTTCAGGCTTTGTAAGAAGAGCTTTGAGTGAATACTCTAATTTAATCCAGAGCCTACCATAACAGGTCCTCCATGAATATTTCTGGATTTGTGTGTTAATAAATATCAATCTCACAACAGTTTAGGAATAAAATATCATTAAGAAATCTAAAGTATTATTTCCTGAATTTAAAAATCTACCTGTCTTAATCTGTTGCTAAAATGATGAGTAATAGAAATTGTCTATATAAAACTTATTGTGAAATTTCTACCTATTTCTCAAAATGATTACTAATGTTATTATAAGATCTTTATGTTCCTTTGATTCATTTATCATTAACTTTTAAATATCCTTGCTACTTTTGTCAATCTCATTTTTTTTTAAAGATTTTATTTATTTATTTGACAGAGACAGCCAGTGAGAGAGGGAACACAAGCAGGGGGAGTGGGAGAGGAAGAAGCAGGCTCATAGCAGAGGAGCCTGATGTGGGGCTCGATCCCATAACGCCAGGATCACGCCCTGAGCCGAAGGCAGACGCTTAACCGCTGTGCCACCCAGGCGCCCCTTGTCAATCTCATTTTTATCAATGTGATTATATATGAAATAATCTATCATTAATAATAAATGTTATAAAATTTCAGAAATAAGAAAAGCTGATAATAGTAAAATTTCAGAATATTAGTAATGAAAAAAATTCTGTATACTTCCAGAAAAAGAAACAAAAAATTGTCCAACAGACAGGGGCAAAATTTATAATGGTATTGTACTTTCAAATATTTAGATTAGTTTCTAGAATACATACAACAATATCTTTAATGTTTGGGAGGAAAAGTCATTTGATCTTGAAAAACAAATGTATGCACTTTATAAAGCCACACGTTTCACCCAAGCAATAGTTCATTCAATTTATTTTCCATGAATTATTTCTTGGGATGATGTTTGAGACTACCTACTAGAGTTCAAACCTAGAAAGAAGAGAACCTGAGATTAGTGAAAGAAATGGGTATAACCATCAAGAGGCCATAGGATGACTGCAATACAGCAGAGTTAGGGGAAAAAGAGCCCTGGAGACTCCTCCTTACCTCACACCATTTAAAAAATCAGCTCCAGACAAATAATAGATCTAATATGAAGATAAAACATCAAAGTTTCTAGGCAGACTTATAAGACAAAAACTTCATGCCATTGTCATGGGAAAAGATTAATTAAAGAGGATGCTAATATACTGGCCATAAAATAAATACTAAAATCAACTAAACTGTATTAAAATAAAGAAATAAGAACTTCCAATCATAAAATGACATAATGAAGTGATTGAAAATGCAATCTAGTCAATGAAAATTGTCCTCTGCAACACATTAAAGCAAATCTATATGAAGTATTGTCAATCAATAAGAAATTTGGCAGACAACTTAATTTTAAAAATACACAAAAAATGAAGGCACTTTATAAAAAAGGTAAATATAAACACCCCAGACATATAAAAGGATGTTAAAATTGCTTAATAACCAGAGAAATATTAATTAAATCCAAAGTAAGATGCTGTAACTTATCTACAGAATATCTAAAACATAAGAATTAAGATGCTGTAGTTTGATGATGAAGTAGAGTTAGAAATTTGCATATAGTGCTCGGAGTAGTATGTACTGGTACTGCCACAATTGTAAGCCATTTGGCAGTACTACTAAAAACTGGGCTTATGATGTTTACAGCAATATTTATTTTGGACAAATTCATTCTTGGCCAACAAGTAGCCAAGCATTATATTTGGAAATTAGGGCTGATTACAGTCTGAGTAATTCCTCTTGTTTAAAGCCACAGAGGGAGTTTTTATAGCAGATGAAATGAATTCAGGAAAGTGGAAATATGATGACCTAAGCTAGCATAGTGTAATACAGTTAAATATAATCAAGGGATTTAAAATTTCTATTAACAAATCAACTTAGCTAGCTCCCAGACTATCTCATACACAGAATGTTTTTGGCCTACAACATTCTTCCTCTCCTTCTTCTTCTTCTTCTTCTTCTTTTTTTTTTTTTTTTTTTTTTTGGTCAATTTTTCACTCAAATATAAATGCATCCTCTGCTCTCATGTGTGTGTTTGGTCAAAACAAACACATATCAATATAAATCCTACACTGCATCATTATACATACTTTAAATTCTAGATTCCTAAGAAGAGGTTGTATAAAAGATGCTGCTTTTCCACACCCTTATCCTTCCACTGTGAAAATTTCAGAGTATCTCAGCCCTACTATAAACTCTTTGCATGAAGTATGCCTCTGGTCAAAAGAGCCTACCATCCATACCTGTATGTAGGACAAGCTGACAATATTGGGCAATTAACACTCCCCTGGAGCAGCTCTCAGACAAGACTAGTGGGTGTTAATGAATAAATATCAAGCTTATTTGTCTTTTAGGTGAGAAAACCCTGATTTCCATGCTGTAATCTACCCCCCAACTTTTCCCAGGAGAATTAATCTCCGGTTGTCCACAGTGGTAACTTGCTTGATAATACACCATGTATTGTCAGCCTTTCCTCTCTCTTGTAGTATTTCCTAGGATTACCTCTCAAATAAAATCATTGCACAGAGATTGGACTTGGTCACCTGCCTTCTCAGAGTGATCTCCAAGCCCCAGTGGTTAGGAAAGAAATTTTCTTTCCCAAAATTCAATATTCAATAATCTCAATAAGGACAGTTTTTTGGCTTTTGGATTTTCTTTTTTTAATTTCTTCTGGTCTCTCAATTAACTATTCTTTTGTCAGAGATGCTTTCATAAGCTAATTTTTAATAATCATTGGCTTCTAATGCTTTTCAAAAGTAAGCTTCTAAAAATCTTCATGCTTTTGAATGGATGTTGTTAGAGAAGCTGGTACACTGAGAAGCTACAGTCTTTCTAATGGTGACTCCATAGTTTCATCAGAGAGATGAAATTCAACTCTAAGTATCTGTAGAATTTTGTTTCCTCTTTAATACCCGTTAAGGAGAGCACACATGTTGTGGTGAGCACTGGGTGTTATATGCAACTAATGAATCATTGAACACTACATCAAAAACTAATGATGTAATACACAGGGGCTAACTGAACATAATAAAAATAATTAAAAAATAAAAATAAAAAAGATTTTAAAAAAAGAATTTTGTTTCCTCTCATGCACAATTTATCATGTTTTACTGAACTCTACTGAAACTGAATATAGTGACACCGGAACATCAGCACTCCACAAATATCAGAGGTAGTAACCAAAGAGTTAAAATCATTGTACCAAAGACCTTCTATATTTTGGCCAAATAAAATGTTTTTAAGAGAAGTTCAGGCAAAATAAATAAATAAATAAATAAATAAATAAATTTTAAAAGATCATGTTAAAAAGCCAAAAGGTATTCAAAAATCAATGGAAAAGTATCAAAAAGTATTGGCAAAAATGTGACCAGATTAAGATCACATTGATAAAAATATTGTGCTAGCTCTTGTGGAGGAAAGACTTCGATGGAGTATGAGAGGACATTTATAGCAAAGCAGGACAGAGGCAAGAGAAGCTTCCAATAAAATAATAGCTAAATATTTGGTATAGGATTAAAATACAGTTTTGTGGCAAAGTCACAGGAATTTCTAAATGGATTATATTTGGTTGTGAATGATAGTTAGGATTCAAGATATAATTTCCACATTTCCACAATTAATGAAGATGCTGCTGTTTACTAAGATGGAGAAGACAGGTAAAAAAGATCCAAGTTCCCTCTTCTGAACTGTTGATTTTGTTATGCTAAGCTGAACTCAATAGAGGTGTAGAAACAGCCTGGAAGAAGGAAAACAAATTATAATTTTTATATTAAGTAAGACATGATGGTATCCTTAGGGTGGGTGCAGTAAAAAGAGAGAAAACAAAATCTGTCTTGGAGTGAGAATATACGGGACGCCATCATTTATTGAGTACGGTTCGTGAAAGAGATGCAGATTCAAGAATGTCTCCCGAATTCTTTCTGTAAGTATTTGAGTGGACACGTAAATTCTCATAGCAAAATGGAAAACACTGCAGGAGAAGGACTGGGCTGTGGAATGTCATGAATAGCATGAAGGAATAGCATTATAAGTTTATTTGGGAAAAACTGAAAAAAAAAGTGGTAAATCCTGTTGTTAGATAGTCATATTTTTCTTACTCCCATATCTTTGGTAGTCAATTTTGTACAAGTTGTCAGGAGCAGGGAGGGAAATTGTGTCCCCGTTGTAGTGATACTGTTCCTTCCAAGAAAACATTCTTGGAAATAGCTAAAAATGATTAAGGGAAAACTGTTAGTTCAGTGAAATTTACTGGGATTTGAAGATAGTAATAATCACTGAAAAAGAAAGGAGACAGAAATATCTACACATTCACTACTAGTGAATGGAAGATTTACAATAATCTTTTTGAATTTGAATATTAGAAAGAATGAAACAGCTTTACGTACTGATATGGAAAGAATATATTTAAATATTTCAGAATAAATTTGAGTCTATAAAATAAATATACCTAATCATATACAGCAGCCCCACTGATTATATTTGTGATTTTCATTTTTAAAAAAAGATCTATTTTGATAGTACAGAATCTTTCAAATTCATTTAAAAAATTTCTTCAATGAGTTAGAACATTGAGCAATACAACTTATTCTGTAATAAAAAGTCAAAACAAAATCCTTTTATTGGATAAAGCTCTGCCAAATTTTAGGTATATAAAAAATGCAACTTTTAGTAATTAAATTTAATTCTTTTTTAAAGATTTTTATTTATTTATCTGAGAGAGAGCAAAGTGAGAGAGATCAGAGAGGGAGAGGGAGAAGCAGACTCCCCTATGAGCAGAGAGTCCAAGGTGGGGCTTGATCCCAGGACCCTGACATCAGGGCCCCAGGTGAAGGCAGATGCTTAACCAAATGAGCCACAATTTAATTCTTTTTATTTTAAAGATTTATTTATTTATTTATTTATTTATTTATTTATTTATTTATTTATTTAAGAGAGAGAGAGAGAGAGAACACCAACAGAGGGAGGAGCAGAGGAGGGAAAAAGACTCCTCAGACTCCCTGCTGAGCAAGGAGCCTGATGCAGGGCTTTATCCCAGGACCCTGAGGTCATGACCTGAGCCTATATCAAGAGTCCCTTGCTTAATGGATTGAGCCACTCAGGCACTCCAAACTTAATTCTTTAACATATCACAGTTTTTTTTTTTTTTCCTGCACAAACACACATACATAAGCAGGTATAGGAGTATATAGTTTTGACTTACATTATTCTGTTTATTCAGCCACACTTTAATTGATATTCTGAAACATTGTGTTTCCATATGCATAACAGTAGACAGACATGGTTATATGCTCCACAGATTGCACTGTAATAATAGACACTGATATTTAGCTAAGAAGTGCATTTTATATGCCATATTCAGTGATAATTAGGTAATTATATTTTTATATAAAAACTGAACAATTTTTCAATTAAAGAAGATATCATCTTGGAATCTTGAAAAAAATATATTTAAATTTTTAAGTAATGTTTTATCAAGTTTTAAAAATTGGGGGAAAAAAATAGTGACATGGACCAAGCTACTATCATTCACTTAGTTTTCAGGTATTTGGAGGTATCATGCGTAAGCACATTTTCCTAACTTTGCAACTGAAATTGTGTCTTCCTATCCTTAAGTTGATAATCAGAGAAAAAGAATTCCTTACAAATTTATAGCTAACCCAACTCTTGTAAGCTTTTTTCTTTTTAAAAAAAGGGGGGGGCTCCAATTTATGTTACATTTTATTTAATTGTCCAAAATCCTTCAATATATCAAAATATTATAACCTATTTCTGAAGTCCAAATGGGTCCCAAATACTGCTTGACACATAAAATGCATTTCTCCGAACCCAGCTGCTTACTTGAAAGAAAGAAAATAGATCATATGACTTTTTTTTTTATCTGGTTCTTACAAGGATTCATTCTCTTTTAAAGGTCAAATGCCTGTGAGCACCTTGGTTTCTGGTCAATATGTTTTTCTCTTGAAAGCATAAAGGGCAAGAGGGCTACCTGCAATGAGTAGCTGCCTTTGATTCCCAGCTGTGATGTGAATATGCCATGATTGAAAAACAAAGACTGTAGAAGTCGAGCTGATTTCTTTCATTCAAGACCTGCTGTTGAGACAGCACCTGGCCCTTATCATTTCATACTGTATAGCCACAATCTGGTTAGGAAATTCACAATAGCTATTGAATGATAACTCTTATGGCAAAAACAAAATTTAATAAGGAAATATCTGAGATTTGGATACTTTGAGATACACAATTTTACAGTCTCCCTCTTTTTTACTCAATGTGTCAAACTTTTTTAAAGATGTCAAAGATTTTGACCAATTCTGAATACCAAACATAATATGAATGGAATTTTTTCTTTCTATTTTAGTAACAAAGAACCAAAATCTAGAATAGTGCATTTTGAACCCCAACCAACTAGTCAGAAAATGATCAAGAATAAACACCCATTCAGATAATTTTCTAGAAATACATATTTCCTAAGCATTGGAAATTCAACTGTGGAAAAAGTATTATAAAAAGTCCTATTTCCTCCAGGAAATACATACCATGCTTCAGTAATTTTTGGACCAAATAATTATGGATTCATAATTGTCTAAATAGCTCTATTTCAGAAGGTTTAAGGTTAATATCAATATATCCCAACAAAGAAAATTTTATTAAACTTCCAATGTGTTGTATCTATTTAAGGGTACTCAATGAATTCTCAAAATAAAATAAAATCTAAAAAGCAGAATCAAGAAAAACAGCCTCTTCTGATTCTTTTATACTTTGTTTTACAATATGATTGAAAAGCAAGAAAATGAGTCATCAAAATCTAGCAATGTGTTTTTAGAAGTAAAAGAAAAAAAAAAGGAAAGAATGGATTTACCACACTTGGTTAATTCTTCAAAATATTAAATGTCATCTTTAAAGCATATACTAAATCAATGTCCATCTCATCAGCTGCCATCTTTTTTTTTAAAGATTTTATTTATTTATTTGACAGAGATAGAGACAGCCAGCGAGAGAGGGAACACAAGCAGGGGGAGTGGGAGAGGAAGAAGCAGGCTCCCAGCGGAAGAGCCTGACGTGGGGCTGGATCCCAGAACGCCGGGATCACGCCCTGAGCCGAAGGCAGACGCTTAATGACTGAGCCACCCAGGCGCCCCTCATCAGCTGCCATCTTATATCTGGAAATTGGGCCTGAAATTAAATATTTGTAGGAGTTTTTTGGGGGGAGGGACTGGTACTTAGAGAAATTTTTAAAAATTGTCATTGTTTTTCAATTTTAGTGAAGATTTGACACTTCCATCACCTGTGGAACTATACGCCTTAAATGTAATATATTTTGTTTTTTGAGAAAATCTCTCAAATATCCTTTCTTAAATGGGGGAACCCTTTAGGGCATTTGGCTTTATTTCTTGCTTGAGATAAACATACGCAGCCATAGAGAAGAATGAGATCTTGCCATTTTCAACAACATAGATGGACCGAGAGGATATTATGCTATGAAATAAGTCAGACAGAAAAAACAAATACTATATGTTTTCACTTACATGTGGAATCTAAAAAACAAAACAAATGAATAAACAAACAAAAGGCAGAATCAGACCCATAAATACAGAGAACAAACTGATGGTTGCCGTAGGGATGGGGGTGGGTGGATGGGCTATACTGGTGAAGGGAAGTGGGAGACATAGGCTGCCTTCAGTTAGGAATGAATAAGTTACAGGAATAAAGTGTACAGTACACAGAATAGAGTCAATGATATTGTAATAGCATCGCATAGTGATAGATAGTAGCTACACTTGTAATAAGCATAGCATAACCTGAATAGTTGTTGAATCACTATGTTGTATCTGAAACTAATGTAACATTGTGTGCCAACAATACTCAATAAAAGAAAGAAAATGCAGGGCAAGGGTAGAATTTTCAAAGAAATCAAAATACACTTCTTAACATAAGAATGTCACCAAAATACAATTCAAATGACTCATTGTTTTATGTATTTGGCTTATTATATGGATAGTTTGTCACTGAGAAATGAATCTATTGACACCAAGCACTTTTTTTTTTTTTTGGCAAGAAATGGAATTTCATTGAGTCAACAGTATAATCTGGTTTCAAATGCAAACCACATTAAAGAAATCATGTAAATTTCTTTAGAACAGACACTTTTTTTTAGAACAATCTTAAAACTTCTATTAAAGAGCATTGTAAACCTATGAGATAGACACGCAATAAGGAAATTTCTTAAGTTTACATGATCATAGAACACTTTTCTCCCCATCAGGATACCTTAGCAATATGTGGCTTCAATATTTAATGATGCACAATTTTAGTTACTGAAGACTATGTGAGAAAACCTCTCTTCACTGTCTCCTGTACGTGCATTCTAGACTCAAACGCCCTGTTTAAACTCTTCATCTTTTCTTGATCTACATGTATTTGAACTATTTTCCAACTTGGCTGGAATTTTCATATACTCTGAATTGTAAACCATCTAGGAAAAATGTTCTTTAAAGATCTATAGAATTAAAAAAAAAAATTAGTCAGGTGAATGTGAAAAGAATAAATTAGAATTCTTAATTGTGTTAACTTCAAACATTGTGGTCCTATAATATAATAATTGTTTTTTAATAGAATTTGTTTTCCATAAAATTTATGCTAACTTGTTTGGGATAGTATTTGTGAAATATTAGAATCAAAATAAAATGATATTTTCTTTATTATTAAATATAGAACTGGAGCTTTTAGGGGCTAAATAATTATGGAAGTAATGAGACAAAGCCTAGGAAAATAAATTGTCAAAATCTTTAAAAAAAAAAAAAAAGGGTGCCTGAGTAGCGCAGTCGTTAAGCGTCTGCCTTCGGCTCAGGGCGTGATCCTGGCGTTCCGGGATCCAGTCCCACATCGGGCTCCTTGGCTGAGAGCCTGCTTCTTCCTCTCCCACTCCCCCTGCTTATGTTCCCTCTCTAGCTGGCTGTCTCTATCTCTGTCAAATAAATAAATAAAATCTTAAAAAAAAAAAAATTGTCATAAAATGCAGTCCTGGAATGTAGCTCTAAGATTATCCAAACTCACTCCCTTATTTTAAAAATGAGTTGTATACGTGAGGCTTAAAAAGGTGAAGTATCTGAATCTAGGTATTTTTGAAATTGTCATTATTAGCAGTTAATAGTGTTGCTATGCTCTGAGATTAAATTTAGGATATATATTAACACAATAACACCATTACTTATATGGTGTGGGTAGACAAGAGGGCGGTGCTGATGAAGATGCATTTTTACCATGGGTAATGTCTCTTTCCCTCTTACAAAATATTTTTGTGGCGCTATAATAATCTGCCTTTCACAAAACTTCACTGTCACAATGAGAAACTTAAAAGGTTTGTACGTATTCCTGACAAGGTGGCTCTTTCCCTCTTACAAAATATTTTTGTGGCGCTATAATAATCTGCCTTTCACAAAACTTCACTGTCACAATGAGAAACTTAAAAGGTTTGTACGTATTCCTGACAAGGTGGCAATTTAGTATCGCACTAGATCTGTAAAGGCAGGGGATTGAATAGGGAAAGAAAAGAGGAGGTGTAAGTCATAACGTGGAAGATTCTGACTCACCGTGAAGCGGATTCACTGTATGGAAAGGATGAGAGCCTAAGCAAATCCTTCCCAGCGTATGCTGACATGATGACATGCCTTATTTCATGCTCCATTGAGAGAGAATGCAGGAGTTGAGCGTTAATGTTCGTTGTCACTTTCCTCTCTCCTGCTGATATGAGAGCCTTCATTACTGTGTGTAAATGCACTGCAGCATGCAAAGTAATATTCTGTAGGTCATATTTTCCTCTGTCATTATTTGGCCTCTAAAATGGGTGCACAGTTCTGCTATACAAGTTCACTTCTGTGTTCCATACTTCAAAAAAATGATTGTGAATTGGCAGTAAGGGTGTGCAAAATGACTTCTAGATGGAAAAGCTGTAGATCAGCAAAGTATTCTCAATATTAATGACTGAGGTTTTTTGCAATAAGAAAGCCTAGTCCAGTGTAAAAAACATGGCCAAAAACATGGGTTCAAATGCAAGCCCTGGGGTTCAGTAGTTATTTTCCTTTCAGGATTACAAATAGTAGTGTGTCCCCTGAAGAATTATTGGCAAGATTAGAAATAATAAATGATGAATGGAAAGCCTTTTACAAAACCATATGGTAGTTATGACTGGAGAGGCCTAAGTTTATCAGTTAGGGTTCAATCCAAAACAGATCCACTATGAGAGGCATAGAATAATGGATTCATTGCAGGGATTAGAATTTAACAAGTGCAGGAACTGATGAAGTCTATGAAATTCTAGTCATGAATCTAGGCTGGGAACACTAAGTGTATAGTAGGGGAAAGATACAAAAAACTGGAACCCATGAGCTCAAATTGGAATTCACAAGGACAAAGTTGATTTTTAAGTCATCTGTCACCACCTGAGAGCTCTTGATGTAGGGAACTTGCAGAAAATGATACGCTTTGCCATGAAGTTGCACACACATGGCCTAAGACTTTGAGAAGACAGAAGATCTGGTGAGAGCTAGAGGGACCTCCGGCCCAGCTGCTAAGGGACTCCAACGAGGTGAGCCGGCAGATCAGCAGCAATGTGCAAACTGCAACGGTGCTTAGTGCCCTAGTCTGACCATCAGTGCATGCGGGCTGCTGCTTTAGTTCTCTCTTCTGAATCTCATACACATTTCTCTAGTGGTGGGTTCTAATCCAGAAGCGTGCAGAGAAGAGTGCACTAATAAGTTCTAACATGGCTAAATTGACACAATACAAAGCTACTACAATAGGATAAATTATTCTGTTGTTCTGTCATACTTTTGTCATCTCTCCCAAATCTCAGATTTAAATCAACAAAGGACTCCAGAGTAGCTCTGTCTCACATCCTGTTTCCTCCCGTCTGATAGAGCAGCCTCCACTCAGAAATGGACCCTCATCACGAGAGAAGAAAAGAAATAATGTCAAACAACGTTCTTGCTCATAAAGCTTTTGTACAGAGATGACATGTGTTGCTTCTGCTCACCATTCATTGGTAAACATAAATCACCAGGCCAACTCTGATGTCAGTGGGGCCAAAGAAGTTTAATCCTCCTCTAGGAAGGGGAAGCAGGTATTTGCAAACAATAACAGAGTCTCCTACAGTCAACACTTTTTGTCAAAAATATTCCATGCACTCTTTGCTGTATGCCATTATTCTCATACATTCTCCAGGGAAGACAGCACAAGGTGGAATTCAGTTATGGCATCAGATGCAAATCCGGGTCAGTGGATTCCCTTGCTCTAGAGACTTAGAAAACAACAACAACATAAAAAGGCCATACGAATTATTTGCTTCCCTCACACCCTAGATATTATGGTGGAAGAGGGAGAGAATAAACACAATGAGATGAAAATAATAAAGACAAACCCACACAAGAATAGAAAGAATAGCCATGGTGCAGTTTGGAAACCACGATGGGAAAGATGATAATTTCCATGGATTGAATCCATCCCCCTCCCTGGGAGAAGTTCCTTAGTTCATAGTTTGTTAGTGGGTGTGGTTTCACCCTTATAGAGACTGTTCTTTCTCCATTATCTTACCTGGCTACACTTTAAGAGGACATTGGAGAATATGTCCTCCTTGGTGACTGAGCAATTTTCATAGTCTTCCTCGAACCTACAGAAAGTCAGATATCAAAGCATCATTTCATGGGTTGAACAATCATAGTCTTTTAGTCCCAACTGGTACAGTACAACTTTCTAAAAACTTAGCTTCTTATACATTTGATATTGCTCAGTCCCATGTCCCAGGAAACACATCCACAATTTGCTTTGGATTTTTAGACTTCTTTGTATGTACATTGAACATACTCCTTTACTCTTCAAGAGATGTGTTTATTTTCTTTTCAGTCAGTCATTTCATACAACTGAAAGAATTTCTCAGTCACTGCATGAAAGGACCTGCCATCTACATCATTAATTTGGTCTTTGACAAAAGGCTGAGTTGTATCTGGCCTTTGTCACTCAAATATTTTCTCAAGTTTATATTTCAATGTTTACAATTGATAGGAAATTGCCCTATAAACCTCTGAATTTCTGGATCCTTTTCCATGGGTCTATTCCTTTTTGCACATCTCATGAGTAAAACACTGATTCCCCTTTATTCCCCCCTTATTTTCTCAAGGACGCTTATATGGCTAACTTCCCTAGAAGATATATGCCCTCCCTCCAGAATAAAGTTTAGACATGCTTACTATTAAGGATAGTGAAGGTAAAGTATCCTCAAGAGCAAAAGACATGTATGTTTACTATCATAAAATATTTGTGTTGTCCAAGGTAAGAGTTCCTCCTCTCCTATAATGCAACCCATTGCATGTGCAAGCGTCACCTGGCTCTCTTCCTCTCACCCCATGAGAATTAGTGCTCAAGACATAGCCACAAAACGCTGACAACCTGGCTACTACTATTTCTGCAACTTTGTCTCTGACCTAGAAATCTCATGTCTTCTACCAATATCCACCTATAAAATACTTAGTTACTTGAAGTAGTATATAATCTCAGAGCCCTGAAAGTTCTTAGTATTTTTCTGTTATTTCTGCTTGCAAGCTGGCCAATTTATTTTTGTGAGCTCATCTCTTTTATGCACTTTCTTGCCAGATATAGCCAATGAGAACAAAGCACTCTCCTATCACTGTTTTATAATTTCTTGGCCTGAAGTTTGGCCAGTATGTTACTACCTTCTAAGTCATCACAAAAAAATTTTTTATCAAATAATTTACAATGGATTGTGTACTTTCTATATCTAATTAGCTCCTCACTATGCTCTATCTAGCCCCCAAACTAATGGCATACTTTCATTGTTGCTATTATTATTATTGCTGTTGTTATATCAGAAATTGGTTTCCAGGGACACCTGGGTGGCTCAGTCAGTTAAGCCTCTGACTCTGGCTCAGATCACGATCTCAGGGTAGTGGGATCCAGTCCTGCATTGGGCTCCACAACAGCGCAGAGTTTGCTTGAGACTGCTCCTCCCACCCTCTCTCAAATACGTAAATAAATAAAAAAAGAGGGGCGCCTGGGTAGCGCAGTCGTTAAGCGTCTGCCTTTGGCTCAGGGCGTGAGCCCAGCATTCTGGGATCGAGTCCCACATCAGGCTCCTCCGCTAGGAGCCTGCTTCTTCCTCTCCCACTCCCCCTGCTTGTGTTCCCTCTCTCGCTGGCTGTCTCTCTCTGTCAAATGAATAAATAAAATCTATAAAATAAAAATAAATAAATAAATAAATAATTTTTAAAAATAAAGAAAAAAGAAAGAAAAGAAGTGAAAGAAATACAAAGAAAAAGAAATCCATCTCCAACACTACAGATTTCCTGATCCTTTGAGTTCAGACTTGTCTATCCCTTTTGTACCTTCCAGAAAGTCTTAAAAATTAAATTATCTCATTCTCTTAATTATTGTGTATATACCCTATTTTAAATGTTATATTAGTAAGATTTGAATAAGAGAAAGATGATGAACACTACATATTTTTATAAAGCTTTGTCTTGATTCTATAGTCCAATTAAAACTTCTCTCTTTCCTTTTCATTACAAAATATTCTGATGCAGGATTCTTGTTTTGGTTAGCACAATGAATAGAAAGGAGAACGTCTGATGTACACAATATAAATATTTTTAAATAGTTTTCCAGCACAAATTTTAGATTAGACACTAATTACAGATATCTCTGAGTTTTTATGAAACTATGCAATAACTTAATAACAAATAAACTCTGGTATTTGCGTGATACAATGCTAAACTCTCTTGGCTACTTGAAATGATATATTTTCAACCTGGGAATCACATTAGTCCACTTTCCATTTAGTTCTACCCATTTCATTCATTAAAAGCTTAATTGTCATTTTACAAATTATTTTAATAACAAATTTAAACCCTGTACTGAGTGATGCAATTAAAGGAATGACTTCAAATAGTCCAACCGCGTCCAACATTAAATGTAATTATGAAGCAAAAACAGAACTAAGCAAAACTTATTAGTACTGATTGGGAGGCCATAAGGAAGACGCTTGTACTTCAGGTGCCCTTTGATTTAGTGCCAGCAACTTCTAAGCCTCATTTCCTGTCTGTCATGATAAGTCTTACCCCCATCCACACCACTAGCACTTTGCCTTCTTGCTCCTTTTCAAAATCTTGTACTGTGGTTGCCTTTTTCAAATCTTGAGTCTGAGAGACTTGCCTTTTATAAAACATCTGTACACTTGACATCAACTATCTCAGTTCTACACCTCATCCAGGAGAGCCCTCTAGTAGCCTTTGCTTCACGGCTTTCCTATCGGTGCAAAAAATCCTTTGATTATACCAAAAGATGTCTGAACTAGTCATGAGTTTTAACATCTTAACTTGACTTGGAGAGGAGTTCCTCACACTACAGTGAGGTTGTTGTAACACTGATAAATGTTAAAATAAGAGTTTTATAATAAATTAATTTTATATTATTAAATATATTTATATGCATATGTATATACACATATAGATGCACATATATTTTACTATGAAGAATTTTATTCATTTCATAAACAACTAAATTGTAATAATCTATATATTTTATACAGTAAAATTGCTTTACCTCTTCAGCTGGATTCTTTTTAAGCGGAGAAATAAGCACTAGTCATTTGCATTCAATTAAAGTAGAGAGATATAGACTGGTTAATATCATATTTATACATATTTATAAGTATATATACAAATAAGTATTGTATATATAATTGTATATATCTATATATATATATATACAAAGAAGTATATATACAAAGAAGTATTTGTATTGCATATACAAAGAAGTATTATGTATACATATTTATAAGTATTTAAAATATATAAAAAGGACAAAATAATGACTTATATTTAAAACTTAAAGTTGAAATTCATATTAAAAAATTTTATGACATATGTCTAAATAATATATGATTTTCTAAAAATGGAGTACTGATTTGCCAATTTTTAATTATGAGCTTGATAATCAAAAATATTTGCTTGTTCTTTGTATATAAATTGTCTCCCATTGTTATTTGTTATTACCAGTTAATTATTTTATTTGCATGAAACCTCTAGATCATGTTTCAAACTACTTTTACCTTCGAAGATAAGTTACTTCCTAAAAATTGATTGAAACTATGGCATGTCCAGCATTGTATAGCTACAGAATTTCTTTCTTCCCACTGTCAAAAACCTTAGACTCTTACAGCTAAAAGCAAACTTACAATACTATGCGGCTAACCTCTCCTTTATAATTCATAATATCAATACATGTATTTCAGAATAGCCTTATTACCCATCCAGTCAATAAATATGATTGTGCATATTATGCACCAAATTTTATGCTTAGGTACTGGAAATATGCAGAAGAACTAAATGTGTGTCTGACTTCAGAGAGTGGATGACCTAGTAAGCAAGAGAAGTCAAATCTTTATTTTTTTTTAAGATTTTTATTTATTTATTTGAGAGAAAGAGAGCACAAGCGGAAGTAGAGAGAGAGGGAGAGAGATAAGCAAACTCCCCGCTTAGCATGGAGTGCAACACGGGACTCCATCCCAGTGCCCTGAGATCACAACCTGAGCTGAAACTGAGAGTCAGATGCTTAACCGACTGCCCAGATGCCCCAAGAAGTCAAATCTTTAAAAAACTAAATTAATGTGAATCAGTGTGGCTAAGGCTGTAATAAAGTTCTGTACAAGTACATTGAAGGAATGGCTTTATATAGGGAAACCAGGGAAGCCATTACTCAAAAAGTGACACTTGAGCTGAGATTTGTCTAATTTTCATTTTCATTTAGTAATCATTGATTTCTTCATATATTCTATAATTTTAGAAATCAGTGTTGGGACACTTGGGTGGCTCAGTTGGTTAAGCGTCTACCTTTGGCTCAGGTCATGATCTCTGGGTCCTGGATCAAGCCCCGGGTCAGGCTCCCCAATCCCAGGGAGTCTGCGTCTCCCTCTCCTTCTGCCCTTCCTCCCACTTGCACTGGCTCTTTCTCTCTCTCTCTCTCTCTCTTTCTCTCTCTCTCAAATAAGTAAATAAATTTTTTTAAATAAAATTAAATAAGTAAAAATCGGTGGCAAGCCACTCTAAAAAAAGTTTATTTAAAGAAAGTAAAATCAGTGATTCTCTTCATCAGCATTATACTCCCAAGTGATGTAGTCACTGTATTTGGCAAAATCTTCATCTCAGACTCACATGATTTCCTGAGCTCTCACCATCTCAGTTAATCACTTTCCAAAAAAATCAAAATAAGCTTTGTTTGATTTTTTTCTTCCATGCCAGTAAATATATACAAGTCCTCATCATGTTGCCTCTGGCCTTCAAATTTCTAGTACAGACCTACCTTTGCTCTTCTTCTTCCAGATTCTCACTCAGTGCTCAGTGCAGAATGAAAGCCATCAATAGGGCTTAGACCCTATGTGCATATCATCATGTGGGAGGCATGACTTTCTACGTTTATATTTAAGCCTTTGTTCCTACCAACCAAAGTGGAATTAGATTCCCCAGACAAGGGATAGTGGATTGACTCATGTGCAAACTCACAGTCACACTATGCATGAGCATATTTTGAAGTGTTTGTGAAATTAATTTCTTACCCTTGACTGCAGTTGTTTAAAAGCCCGAAAAGCAAGACCATGTCTTTTCTATGTTCATTTTCCTTGATGCCTTTCTATATTCCCCATTCCTAGGGTAAAGCTAACACCCATAAACACTAGCTCGTGTCCGTAATGACCATCATAACAGCATTCCAAATGTCCTCGGGAGGTACTTGAACACCCTGAAGTTATTCTCTTACTAATCCAGATCCATAAATATAAAGTGATTTTAAATATTTTTGGGTTTTGTGTATTGAAATTATGGTCCAGTAAATCCTAGTGTCATGAAATCTGTATACTTTCATTCTTATCAGTCCAACAGTTACTTAATTTGAACAGATCCTTTATATCAATAAATATGATGATTTAGACATAATTAATAAATACAAGTAAATTTCTTTGAAACTGTCATATATTTTCACATATTTTTTTTAAAAATCCATACATCTCATGGAATCCAATTGCTCAAGACATTTTCTACATTTTCAAAAATATTCAAACTACATTACCAAACAATTTTTTACTTGGTAAATTTGAATCCCTACCAAATAGATTGAGCATTGTTACTACTCATTTCCTAAACACAATGTCAATCTTATATTAGGAGGAGGTGCATTGTTTTCAAAACTCTACGATGGTTGGGGCTAAAGTAAATATTCTAAAAAGTTATGCTCTGTTTTTTAATATATATTTAAAATTTTTAATGATGTGCTTACTTAATTTCACAAGTATTTCTTTTCCCAAATATTATTTTGTGCTTATTACTTCTCAGAAGTTATCAACGTTAATCCTAGAGGGACCATCACAATGTTCTATTGATAAAACTGTGGAATCTTACAATAACCGGAGATAATTGTATGGTTATAATCATATGGTAAGACACTTCAAAGAAATGTTCATTTTACTCAGCTCTTTGTTAAAATTCCCTTACAGATTATTTTTTGAAAGTATTGGATGACAAATTTTTTCTTACAATTTTTGGAAAGGAAATTCTTAACTGTTTCCTGATAAACACTACAAAATAAAATCAATATAAATGTTCTGAAAAAAAATTTAAAATAGGATCTAGAGTCTGAGAAATACACACACAATAAACTATTTCAGTGAATTATAATTTGAACTGTAATCTGAACTATAATTTGCTCAATATCTCCTTTTCAAGCTCATAAATTACATGCAGAAACCCAAACTCAATATTTGATTTACATATCTGGGATCCATAAAGCAACAAAAAACATAGTATTTCCATGTCTGTATTTCTAATATAACTAGTTCTTCAAATAATTTCATTTCATTTTTACGTGAGACAAAAGCTTTTTGGAAGATCCATGATTATGGCACACACACGCATCGCTTTTATGCTGCTGTGGGTGTAGGTCTGACGAACACTCAGCAAACAGATGGCTAACCCTCTGAGTGACATTATTCATGTTAAACAAAATGGCTTTCTGACGATCATAATGTAGCACCTGCTCTGGAATTGTTCTTCGAAGGGCAGAGGAAATATGGGATTTGGTGAGGCTGTCAATTGCAGTATCAGGCTTATGTTTGCTGATGGCCTTATAAGAAAGGAAATTGCTCATCAATTAGCAGCAACTCCTCATTTTATAATACTCACCGAAAAGCAGGAATAAAATTCAATTTGTCAAATTACGCATATATATTTGTTTATATTAATGAACAGAAGGACTTTATGTACATGTTGGTAAACCTTAGGGAACAATTTTTTCCAAACGTGCTAAAAAGCTAAACTGAACCAATTACTACTGAAATGGTAATGAAAAAAGACACATAACACAATGTTCAATTTTATTCTTGTATGCTTGCTACTAATTTTCTAATTTTACTTCAAATATCTCTTACTATATTTCACCACTTACACTAGGTGGTTATTTTATGAGTCAGAAATTCTAATTTTGAAATCACCCATCAGATTAAATTATTTTCCTCCTTCTTCTTATATAACCACATTTCTGATTAGTCCTTTTTATTTACAATAACCTTCCCCAATGAAATGTAAACCTATTTGCTCAGAATCTATTGTCAGTGGTCATGTAATATAGTTAGTTTCCCCCAAGGTTTTACTTCTCTACACTAATTTATGATCATTCTGTTAGCATATTTTCAGTTAATTTCTCCAGCTCTTTATTCATTGTAAGTCTGTTCCCTGGCCACTCTGCCAGCCTTTAATATTTCTCAAACGTGTGGCTGAACCATACTAGCATAAGAATAATGACCAATAACACATCGGAAGGAAGAATTGTCCCCAGAGATTTTGAACCTACCACTGTCACCAAAGGCTAAGTACATTGACATTGTATTTGATGCACTCGCATACTTTGGTAAACTAAAGACCATCAATAATCAGCATCAGTAGATGGTAATTTTGCTATACTTTTTTAGTAAAGCAAAGTTTATTTCACAGCACCTCTTCCAGCTGAAAAAGTATCCACTGAGTTTACAAAGATATTCAATTATGTGTATGCTTTTATACCTAGATTCTGCAATGACATTTTAAACCATATTTTGATGTGTTATATACATAAGTGAAGTGGTAGAGTGAGAAAGTTTCACTTAATCTTTAAATATATGTATTTGCCTACTTTGGAAGAAACAAGTACTGTAACTCACATTCTAAAAACCGAGGAAGTAGAGGATGAGTCTGTCACAGTCCAGTCAAGAAGATGGTTGGCCCATTTGTGATTGAGTAACAGATCAGGAAATATTGAACGTCACTGAAGTTCTACTGAAGTTCTTTATCTCCTCCCTTTCAGGAAATTGATCTTTCAGTGCCACTTACATGAAGTACATAAAATAATCTTCAACCTAGCTTAAGAACGATTTCCTAAAAAATTAACTTTCATTTTAAATATTATTTAAAATATCACACAAAGAAATCACAGTAGTTGTGGAAGAGTTACAAATAATATAAGAGTCAGGAAACACAAGATTTGGGGAGGTGGAGTAGATAACGTCTGCTCTAAGACAATAGTTAAGAGTTTACGTAAAGACATTGTTTTTTGAAATAAGAGATTGAGGACTATGTGAAAGTAATCATATTGCAAATATTATGTGTCAAATCAATAGGTTGTACATCTTAAACTTACGTGTTTCCATTATATTTGAATAAAAGATAAGAAATAAGGAAGGAATGAGCAGCATGTTGACAGATTCTGTAAGAATCTTAGACAGATATAGATGACATAGATAGATATAGATATTTAAATTATGTTTCTAGAGAAGTGAGACTCACTACTCCTGACCCCAGCTATCCACAGGGAAAATAAATACGAGTATGTATACATCACTATTCAGGTAGCAAAGTTTTACTCTTAACAAGATGGGAAAGGCCTACAAAGGAAATCACTGCACTTTGTAAGTGATTGCATCTGCCTTAATTCCATTTTGGCTAATACATGTGAAGTACGCTCTAAGGAATAACATAATATTTTGTAATTTTCTACAATATTTCTCTGTGTTGGAGCAATGTTTTGTGAGAAAAATTTTGACCCACCCTGGAGAACTTTTTCAGACCCATGTCTGTGTTGTGGCATTTTATCTGCAGTATATTTAACTCTGTCCTGGTTAGAGATTTTAGATTTCATTAAGAGCTCTCAGTTCTACCTTCTCCTAGATCGATTATCAAAGCACATAGATCTACCTTTAACTTCCAATGCTAAACATAACATAAATTTTCCTTGAGAATGCCAAGCATTGATTTTTAAAAAGGGGGGTTATCTTGAACATATGGTCATGAGATTCTTCAAAATAGCATATTTCAAAGGAGTGAATTGTTTTTCTTTAGAATGCACTCTTTGCTAATATCAGTCTAATACCATGGTAACCAGACATGTGTATGTATATTATTCACAGCAATCTGACTGCTTCTAATTTTTTTTACTGTTTGAAATATTTCAATCCATTTTCATCCTCAGTGGGGTTGTGTTACTCATTAATATCTCTGTTGCAAGTGTTTATTGTTGTTTTTGGAAAAGTAGTTTTCTTAAATTAATTTCAACTTTCATCTTCCCTCAGAGAGACCAATCCTACTCATAAGTATAATATTTAACCCCTTAAATACATTGGGATTTGCACTCGTTGAGCCTTCAAATTCAGTGCCTAAGATATTCCAACTTGGGTTGGTTTATTCCTCTTTCTTTTTTTTTTTTTTTTTTTTTTTTTTTTTTTTTTTTTGACTATTAGGTTAGTTTAGATGTCAAATAATTTCAGATCTTAGACTACCAAAAATAACATTTCTCAGATAGATGCTTGGCCATTTGCCTTTATCTGCAGTTATTCAGACTACATTTTTATTGTTTTTAAAAAATTAACTGTACAAGAGAAAGTTTTAGAGACAATATAAGATATTTTCCCAAAGTCCAATATCTGACAGCTGCTCTATTTCTTTCCTCCACTAATTTTGTGATTGTATTTATATCTGGCTAATAAATCTGGAATAATTGATTATTAAACCTCATGCTATTAATTATGCCTTTATTATCTTAATATTTAAAACATTTATTTTAATATCAGCATATCTTACTAAGAGAGAAAAACTATAAAAATGTATTTATAATATTGTTTTCTTTAATCTTTCTATTTATAATTCTTTACCTTTCTGTCCTTTTATTGATTCTTCATTTTTCAGTACAGGATTCAGAAGTTCCATATATTAATGATTGTATTAACCACCTATCACATTTGCCTAGTTAGCAAAAGTATTACCTCTTTGCTTAAAATTCAGAATACTTAATGCTCTTATGTGATTTAAATTCAATTTTAATATTTCTCTTCCAATTAGAATAAGACCTTTAGCATGCCAGAAAATTTGGTGTTAGCCTTCATTCCTTAGTCTCCAACAGATCCCACATATATATTGTCCCTTTAAAACGCATCTCTTCTCTGTTCAACTTTCTGTATTTCTGCTGCTAAAGTCTTAGTGCAGTTCATCACCATCTTTCTCTTGAACTATAAAAACGGTCCCCAAATTGGTATCCTCATTTCCTTTCTTGCTGCTGTATTCTAACTCATTTTCTGCATAATATTCAGCATAATTAAACAAAGAAAAGTAAAGCAAAACAAATAGGAAAGGTCTGAATTAGATCAGGCTAATGGCTTATTTATGACTTCCTTTTGCCTTTGAAGCCCTACATTTATCTCTCCCTGAACCTCTCTCAACTCTCCTCTTGGGCTACTCTGCTCACACCCATAGTCACCACACTTGAGCTGTGCTCTAGATGACAGTCATTGCATGTGTGTTTCCCTCTGTTAGGGTACACTGGCCTGATTTAGCATTCCTTCACTTCTCAACTTAAGTGAGATTTCAGGTCTCAACACTTTAACAGTTGATATAACATTGTGGTTATAATATGGGCTCTTGAGCAGGACAACTTTTAATGGTCCAAATAATAAAAATAATAATACTTGGGCATTTCAGTGGAGCAGTTGCTTAAGCATCCAACTCTTGGTTTTGGCTCAGTCATGATCTCAGGGTCGTAAGATCGAGCTCCATGTCCGGCTCCATGCTCAAGGTGGAGTCTGCCTGAGATTCTCTCTCCCAGGTGCCTGGGTGGCTCAGTTAAGTGACTGCCCTTGGCTCAGGTCATGATCCTGGAGTCCCAGGATCAAGTACTGCATCTGGCTCCCTGCTTCTCCCTATGATCCTCCCCACTCTTGTGTTCTCTCTCTCTCTCCCATTCTCTCTCTCTCAAATAAATAAATAAAAATCTTTAATAAAAAAAAGAGATTCTCTCTCCTTCTTCCTCTGTCCCTCCCACTCATGCTCACTGTCTCTCTAAAATAAATAAATGAGTAAACAAATAAATATATAATAAATAAATAAATTTTAAAAATCATAAATAAAATAAAATAAAAATAATAATACCAAAATCAACCTTTCATTATCAGCATGCCCTTGGGCAGTTTACTTTATCTCTATATTCCGTTTTCTTCACCTATAAAGTGGGACAAATAATATCGCCTACCTCAAAAATATTTCTTAAGGAATAAATAGGTAATATATATAAAGCACTTTCAATAGTATATAGTATATTTTAAGCACTTAATAGAGATCAATTATTAGAGTTTTATCTCAAGAAAATGTCCTTGGTTGTTCCACTAGTAATTATTATAATAATAACAATAATATAAGTATAGCTACCACTTCAGTAACTTGCTAAATTTCAGGAATTCTCCTTTTTAATTACATTGTGGTAGTCTCTAACACCAAATTCTGATTGTTTCTTTTAATCACATTAAAATCTTACTTACATATGTATTTATTTATGTGTATATGATTCTTACAGCTCACTAAATGATAAGGTCCAGGTGAATACTATGTTTTTTTAAATTTTGTTTATCACTCTATAACTAATATCAATAGCTGTCTAAAAAGAAGAACAATACGTTTTGGATGAATACCACTGATAGAATTGAGGTTCTTTAAGCAACTAAGGGGGGGGCGGGCGGCAAGCTTCTGAGACTAGAGTGAGAACCGTACAATAGGACAGGAAAGTCAATCCACGAACCAAAAAGAAGTGGCTAAAGACAACAATTTTGCAGGCAGCTCTCAGCAATACTTGAACTTTCAAACAAGATAGTTAGCAAGGAGTAGATTCAATAAAGGATCCAGTTGGAATGTTGGTAGGTGAGGAAAGGTGAAATGGGAGGCATTTATCAGAAGACAGTAGGCAAAATTCAGCCAACCTCCAAATAGAGGGCATCTGAAAATCATTATGTTGATATCTGATCATTTGAGGTGTTCAGTTCTGTTTGGATCAAGTAAAACACTCCCAAAAGGGAATGACACTTAGGGAAACCTGTTAGGAATAAGTGTATAGGTGGAGATTTTATCACAAAAGTTGAAATAAAAGCTCATAGTCTAAAATATATTGTGATAATAATGCTGACCAACACAATTAAAGGACTGTTTCCTTAAATAGTCATTGAAACTTTTTCTTT
Organism: Ursus maritimus; assembly: GCF_017311325.1. Classification (NCBI taxonomy): domain Eukaryota; kingdom Metazoa; phylum Chordata; class Mammalia; order Carnivora; family Ursidae; genus Ursus; species Ursus maritimus. The sequence continues at coordinate 24,186,508 of NW_024426552.1, forward strand.
AACCTTAAACAGTCATTGAAATTTCTTCTTTAACCTTTAATTTTCTTCTGTCCTCATTGAGGAATATTTATTTAAGGAAACTTCTTTTTTTTGGTATAAACTATACTAGGCACAATGAAAAGCAAATTAGACAAACTTTCTTTCTGAAATGAATGAAGTTACATTTAATATGTATTTTGCTTGATGATTTCATTATGCTTCACTTTGTCTTTGATTTTCTCACTTCACTTAAATCTTTGTAGCAATTTTTCTTTGCTCTGCCTCCTCTGCCAAACAGCTCATCTTATTTGAATTAAAAATGCAGCTGTCTTCATCAATCTTTCATGGTATATATGGATCTAAAAAATAAATTTCTAAGTACAAAACTCATGACATTATTCAGCTCATGAGCTAAATCAAGATCTGTTTGTCATGATGTAGCTGTTTCCATTCCTATGCAAATTCTGCTTTGTTCTTAGTATTGACATTTTTTTCCATTTCGCAGTTGGCAGAATTAAAGCGTGGACTAAAACATTACAAGTAAACTCCCATTATATTAATTCAAAAGCTCAAATTATCCTAATTATAACTATTAATATAATTAATCTACAAACAAATGCTAATGCCATTGTTAGTTTCTGTGACATGTCAATCATTTCAATTTATATATCTTGCTCAGGATTCTCCATCTTCACATCTCTAAAATGGGAAAGGTTATGCAGAAACAACCAAAATCCTCTGTGAATTAACCACATTGCTTATAAGGCATTAAAGATAAATTATAAATTAAACTACTATTCTTTTCATTTTCTTCACATATTTGAAAACTATTTTGTAAGCTAGAATATGTATTTTGTGCTTTTGATTAAAAATTAATGCTTATTATTTTTATATTGTAGCCACGTGTGCAGATACAGAGAAATGAATTTATTTTCTCCTATCAGATCATTGTATTTGATATGACTGAGAAGTTGCTGTCAAAAGAATGCACATCTAAATAAAAAATAATTATAATTGCGCATTTTCAACTTGCCAACAGTACTAGATTTGTGAAGAAATGCATAGTTTGGACATGTTCTTATTTTGAAACTTTTAAACAAATCTGAATATGCCATTTTACTAAGATCACAGCTCTCTCATCTCTGAATGCATTCAATCATATCATTAATGCATATTAAATTAGTATTAACCTTGTCTCCGCTACACACAATTTTATAAAGAATGATATTCCTATCTGTCAACTAATTGCACCAATAAACTTCACTGCACTGACATAATTAATAGATCATCATATTTAAGAAGGTGACATTTCTCACTTTTTTAGAACATACAACTTGGAATTTGAAAGGAAGAATAAGTTACTGTTACCAGGATTTTAATCTGGAATAGTATCTACTTGGTAGTTAACTGGAACAGCTTTCTTTCCCTTAATGGCAATAACATAGAAAGTACTAATTATCCCTTTTTATAGGTGTAACTGGAACCTAAAACTTTACATAGCATGAGCAGTAAACCACTCTTACCATCTACTTCACTATCTACACCTTAAAATGATAGCTACCAAATCAATAAACAAAAGACTCAATCGTGCTAAAAAATAATATTCCAAGTTTTGAAATTAGCATTCTCTGGTAACTCTGAGTAGTTAAAATAAATAATCACTTAAAAAAAATAACTGGATTTTCAATTCTTATATATTTTTAGATAATTAGAACTTTTGAAACTAAATATTTAAAAACTAATGAATCATTGAGCATTATATCAAAAATTAATGATGTACTATAGCTTGGCTAATTGAATTTAAATAAAAATAAATAAAATACTTTAAAAAATCATAAATCTGTTTTAAAGTTTAAGAGTCATTTTAAAAATATTTTTATCTTTCACTGCCTCTTCTAAGAACATTTACTTTAGCTGAATAGCTAAAGTTGTCCCTTCTAAAATGTGACCATTTGGAGTGCTTCATTAGTAATTACCCTCTTCAAAATGGAAGCCAAACATGATGATCAAAAGTGTATTTATGTCTTGAAACTCTCTCACTACACTCAAGCAAATCGTTTTAAATATATCCATGAACACAGAATAAATCTTAAGAAATGAATTTTCACATAAAACAACTAGAACAACCTTAGATGTGGGAGAAACCAAATGTAACTATATTCTTCATTTGGGATAACTCTAATACGAGAGTCAATCTAGGGCACCTGGGTGGCCCAGTCCGTTAAGCATCTGCCCTCAGATCAGGTTATGATCTCAGAGTTGTGGGATCAAGCCCAGCATTTGGGCTCCCTGCTCAGCGGGGAGCCGACTTATCTCTCTCCCTCTACCCCTCCTCCCCAACATGTTTTCTCTCTCTCTCTCAAATAAATAAATAAAATCTTTTTTAAAAAAGGTCAATCTATCCATGTATCACATAGATTTTTTTTTTCCTATTTTCTTTAAAGATTGAGAGAGAGACAGAGAGAGAGAAAACACATGAGTTGGGGGAGGTACAGAGGGAGAGAAGCTCAAGCAGACTCTCTGCCCAGTGGGTGGGAGACCTATGTGGGGCTTGATCCCATGACCCATAAGATCACAACCTGAGCTAAAACCAAGACTTGGCCACTCAATCGACTGCACCACCCAGGCACCCCTAGCGTAGATGTTTCGTTTTTTTAAAAATAGGGCAAATTCTAAAATGTAGCGTTCTATTTAATGATTGCAAGTATTACATATAAAATCACATGCAACCTGAAGACCCACAGGCTTTCAAAACCTAAACTTGAAACAAACTGAGTCAAATTAAAAATACAGGGTTTTTTTCCTACTCAAGTCATGAGAATCTACAGCAAGTAGGCATAAGGGTAGGGTCTGTGATGCTAGTCAAATATCTTAAATAATTCATTTTAAATTTCAAGTTGATGTGATATGCTTCTCAAAATTTTTAAAATATTATTTATTTTTTCATTTTTTAAAGCAATTTCTATGCTGAACATGGGACTAAACTAACAACCCTGATATCAAGAGTCATATACTCTACTAAGCAAGCCAGGTGCCCTTGTTTCTTAAGATTTTAACAAGAAAAATTCTTTATAATCTGAAATTACATTTTTCTTAAACCTGTTCATAAATTTGAAAATCATCATAAATAGACTTTTTTAAAAATTAACTAAAAAATTTCCAGAAAATCCCTCCTCCACACTCT